>NC_135367.1:12765833-13067500 GCF_051622035.1 Arctopsyche grandis
CGTTGACGGCCATGCCGAGGGAGGTCGGGTGCTGGTTGAAATGTGTGACATTGTTGGCGTGGTATCGGTTGCCGGCGTCTTGTGTCTGTATGAGCGCGTTCGTTGTACCATCGTGGGTGAATTTGGCCGCAAACTGATGTATCGTCGGAATCGTTGCAGGAAAGTGTCCCGTAAATGGTGAAAAATTCATTGTTTACGAATGTGTGTCCAACACCGGCTAATAACCCTGTTGAGAAAATAGTATGTCCATGAAAAGATTTATTATACTGGCATTTCAACTGTGGCCATTGAAAGATTCATGTCTAAGGAAAGCTTCAAGAGTTTAGGCCGCATATTAGGTTTGAGATTGATATAGTACGTTCGGCTGTTAGTGGTGACTTTTAAACTTAATTGGAATAAAGAAAATAATGTTTTGCAAATTCCGTTCCCTTATAGAAAATTGGTAGGTAATGAAACTTGACTCTAATGTTAGTTTCATTTTAATGTAGTTCTTCAAATCGTCATACTAGATATATCCTTTATACATAGATAAAATGAATTACACAAATATAACTTAAAATGTATTTTAATGTAAGCGCATCTTATTATATAAACAAATAATGATTCAAAATATCCTATAAGAATCATATCAGAATCATTCCGCCATTATTTATAGGAAATTTCATACAAAACAAATGAATACGAATAATTAATAAAAATTTAAACAAATACCGTCGAAACATTTTATACGGTGCAAACGATAATAGTGATTAGAGGCGTATGAAACTCCAAGCTCTCCAATGCAATATTGCGGATGGAACTTAATGTCAAAATTGATTGAAGTCAAATCTGACGAGGTGTCGAAGGCGGCGGGTAAAATTGCGCGAAAAGTGACGTTTATGAGAAGCGATCAATCGAATCGGCAGATCGAGGAGTTGCACGCGTGGTGTTCAAGCAGGGGTAGGGGAGGGGCGGGAAGGGTGGTGGCGCGCGAGGGGCGTCGAGAGGGTGGGTCGAGGGGAAAGTGGGTGGGTGGGTGGGAAGGGGGTGGGTGCTCACCTCACTCGCCATATTCGGCTAATGTTAGTGGAGTTGTCCTTTAGTAGTGCTGTCCTTTGTCCTTGGTGGTGCACGGCGCGGCGCGGCGGCAGCCCCTGCCCCACTTGAGCGCCCCTGCCGGCCGCCGCTGTCACCACTCTCTCTCCTCACGGCTACTGGGGTTGGGGATGAAACACCCCTCTTATGGCCAACATCCCTCACAACAAACGCTCTTTTTCCCTTTTTGCTATGGCGTTTCGCCACTAAAATCTCCAAACAATTGTTTCACGAAGCCAAATTATTATTTCGTCATGTGTTAAAATGTTTGGAATACTCTTGATAAGATTTCCACGGTCGATTGAGACTGGAAAATTGTTTAATACTATTTGTGAGAAGAGCAATACTGTTTCTCTTTTCATTTCAATCTTGTGTTATTGTCCATGTGAAGAATTCCAAATGAATAAAACTCACCTTAAAAAATAATATAAAATCGTGGCATGTTTTCTTTTTTCAGTTAAAAAAATTAGCACATCAAAATCAAATCAAATGACTAGTTTATTTTGCATAATATGGGGTGATCATTCGTACTGGTTTTTTACAAGCTTTTTTTGGGTATCTGTCTGGATATAAAACCAGCACACTTTTTACTTTATTTATCTAATAGACAGATTGAAATATTAAAAGCCTTCAGCGAAAATAATGTCTCCTACAAAAATATATTGGCAAATTAGTCGAAAATTACTGTGAACACTTGTCAAACGACTTTTTTCTTTGGTGAACAATATTTGATCCAGTGATAAAACGCAATCGAACACCAGTCTTGTGTAGATTTTTGTAAAAGCATTCAAGAAAATGATTTTTTTTTAATTATGCATCCGTGATTACGTAATGTTTCCTTTTAATATTGAAGTATTTAGAAATATTTTTTTGGAAAAAATAGTCACCTTATCATAATATAATGTAATGGTTTGAGATGTTAATTTCAATTGTTTGTAAAATTTCTAAACGCTTTGAATTCACAGTTTTAGAATCTAATTTCAATGGAAACTTCTTGTTTATTCATTACTCATAATTTTTTTTTATTACTTAAATAGAGAAAACACTGCAATAATTGATCAGTTGAATTTAAAAGTTAAACTACCAATCAACAGCCATATATATTTATATGTGACTGCTTTTAACTGAAATTTAGTCAATCATTGTGGTCTCTCCCCTCTTTCATAATCTCAAACAAATGTCAAATATAAAGATATTTTAAATGAAACATTTTCTTTGTATAAAAATCTGTATTTCATTATTAAAATATTTTTTACTTAATTTATAAATAAAGAGCATGGCCTGTACAAGAGTTTGATTTGATAAAGAAAAAGAGGGAAATAGTTCAGGACGGAGAAAAGTAATATATTTATAATACATTTATATAAGATTTTGATGCTATATCAATACACATAATATTGTAAACTTTGAACTAAAAATGTATTTTTTTTTAATAAAAAAAAAATATACCGTATTATATTAATTTTAAGACATACATATATTTTTGTCATTTGGTGTCTCTGAACTAAGAGGCGTCTTACAATCATTGTCAAAAACAATTGTCATTGATTTTCAATTTAAATAAAATTTTGCCCCAAATTGCCACTTAAGATGACTTCAAGAAGATTAAACATGCTGCATAAAAATCGATAACTGAAACTGAAGTCATATAATTGATGGAATATGGTATACATATACATATATTATATATATGTATTTATAAAAAAAATATTTGATAGTACCTCGACAGGTTTTTCGGCAAATATAACTATATTACAATTTAAATAAATTCATAACAGCAATACTCCAATTACATGTTATGTGAAATATTTTTTATTCATTGTAGAAAAAAATATTTATATTAAAATGAAATACAAAAATAGGAATATAAACAAACGATATGTATTAAAATAAGAAGTAATCTACATATAATAGTAAATCAAAATATGATCATATACAAAGCACATGGTTATTTTTTTTGTGATATATGTATTCCTATTTACATGAATGTACTCGCTTGTAATGCATGTGTATTATATACAAAATGTTTCTTTTTTACTGATGCACCATTATATATCTAATAATAATAATAATTTAATTAAGTTAAATTATATTAAGGAAAAAAGACATCTATAATTAACAGCAGGATTTGATGACTGCAAAAAGCAATAATGTGAACACAGTTTGATGCAAGGGGGTAATAAATAGAAAAATTCAAAGAAAATGCAGAGAAAGTACATTTTCATTTTTATCAAGCTGTTTGCGATTGTGGTACGTAAATACGTGAAGAAACACAATATTCGGTCAAAAAATCAAAAACTAAACCATTAAAACTCATTTTAAAATATAATTAAATTTTTTTCTATGAAACAATTCTTAAAATATGATTCTAAAATTATTTAAATACAATCTAACTAATTAAAAATTAACTTTCAACCTTTAAAATTACTATTGTGTTTTATGTTTAATTTAATACTTTCATCCGAGGTTTTTTCTGCTATTATTTTTGGCACTATGTTTTAAAACCGTTGTGAAAAAAAAATGTATTATAATTTCAACAATAAATATAGAGTTAGAACTCTTTTTATATTTTCGCAGTCCAAAATAAATTTAATACTACATAATAAGCTCTAATATTTTCGAAATATAACTATTAAATGCCTTAAATTTCAAGAAAGATCTCGTAAATACAGTACAATAAGAGTATTCCATGTAATGACTAACAATTTGAAAAGGAAAGGTGTGGGCATAATCTCGCAGAACAATAAAAATTTATATCTTCAACGCTTCGATTAATATGAACGAGATTTCTAAGACTATTTATTTTTAAATTTTAGATGTTATCTATTATTATTATTATTAAATTTATATATTTTATATAACAAAATAGGAAACGTTCAACGAACAACTCTGAAGATAATTTATAAGTAAATTAAAAATATTTTTTCCAACGTTTTCCTAAATGTATAAATTTGGTCACTACTTCTATAAATTTTCACCTCGTTTAATATGGTTTTACTGTTTTTTTTTGCTGAAAACACAATGAGCACTGGACATATAAAAATAGTATCTAAGAAGTTCTTCTGATAAGCTCATTTGGTACGCTAATATTTTTATAATTTTTTTTGCATGAAAGTTTCACATACTAAAAAAATAATAAAGAACATCGCTATCACATTAAATCACTAAAATCCCACTATAATTTGTTTATACAAAGTTTTTTACGTCTTTTCCATTATTTAACACTCGCAATAAATAATAATCACTCATTTTTTGTTCTAACACTCCGTACATACGTCTATAACAAAGAAGTGTGCACATTTAAAATTAATATATATTTTTCTTTATCGATGCGTACACGCAAAAAATATTTAAATACACACAAACAATTCTAAAGAATTGAAGTCAATAATAAATAAATAAGGTAATGCATTAACATCAAAAGAAAAATTACATGTACTAATTTTTTTGGGAGGCATAAAAATAAGGGTACGAAACTAAAAGTGTGAAGGTTAATCTTCTGAAAAATTCATTGCAGATGCGATGACAGTCCATTAAGTATTATATTACAATATTACTGTATAACAATAATGAATACACCCCTTAAATCATCAAAAATAATAAAATCTTAAAGTACTCGATGAGTTTTTCTAACGGGTTTTGTTATTGTATCATCATTCCTTCCATTTCTTGTTTTACATTAATTGTTTCCGTGCCCGATGAATTATTTGCGATGGACACCAAATGCCGGGGCAGTGAAATTTGAATTGGACCCGACAAAGTACTTGTAGGCACCTCCTATAAAAAATAAAAATAAACATTAAACATACATACATATGTAATATCACACAAATTTTAAAATAATTATAAGGTAAATAAATACTCACTAGTATAGTCATTTCAGGTTGAATGTTGGATATTAATGTAGTTGTCGATGACGATTGTTTATTTGAATCGTTCGATCCAGACTGTTGTGAACCCTGAGTTTGTTGTTGCTGAGCAACCATCTCCTCTCGAGCTCGCTTTGCAATATGAGAGCGAGCATGTTTCCGCAAATGGTCTTTTCGGTAAAAACCTAGTTCAAAATATATACTTCGTCAATACGACACGATATTCATGAAAATAAATTCGAATATTGTTTTTCTGACTACCCACCTTTACCGCATTCTTGACAAATCTCAGTCTTTTCTCCAGAATGTATGACAAAGTGGAGATTTAAATGCTCTTTTCTCTTGAAACCTTTAAGGCAAACGGAACAAACGTAAGGTCGAGCAGGATTATGGCCTAATTTATGCCTTTCGAGATGTTCTCTTCGTTTCAATCTATAAAATAATAAAATAAAATAAATTACATACAGTACATATCGTTTATTATTATACGCATGTTTTATTGGTATTTTGTATTTACCCTGCGCCACATATTCCGCAAATATATCTACGTTCAATTTTGTGTCCAGCGAGATGCTGCTCAAGGAATTCTTTCTCCGGATAAGCCATGTGACACTCAGGACAACAATATAGAAGTGTTCCATCGAGCGCCGTAGCTATTACAACTTGACCGGGTTTTGGCTTTTTTGGCTTTGGTGGTTTTTTCTTGTACTTCTTCTTCTTTTTGGTTTTTATTGTTGGTACTTTTGAAACAAAAACAAAAAATTATGAATAAAATTAGGATTTTTATGTTATCATATCAAATGTATGTACATTTCCATTACATAGTAATACACTTTATAGTGATTACAATACATATTGGAAGTACAGACTTTTTTTAATGTATTATTATCTTTACCAATTTCAACCTCTTCCGTTAGTTGTTGTTCATCTTCCTTTGTATCTTTCTGATTTGCCTCCTGTGTTTCACTTCCAGATTCATTTTTTGTTTCAGTATTAAACCTTAATACGATAACAAAAGTACAATTAAAATTTATAAATACTGTGAAAATGTTAAATTCAAGTCAGATTTCCAAAAAAATATGTACTGAAATAAACAATGAAACATGCATACTTTAAATATTGCTGTAGAGCTAGCCCAGGCATACGGCTGAGATATTCAGGTAAATCGACATTCGGCGCCGTAATGGTCCATTGCTGACCACCTTGCTGCACGTGATGTATAATTTGACCGCCTCCTCCTCCGCTTCCTTCTTCTTTCGACGATTCTTCTCCGCTTGTATTTTCTTGCTTTATTCTAAATGTGGTGTTATTATTGTTGTTTGATTTCTTGACGTCTTCCACGGTGACCATTTGTTGGTTCGGCAGCATTGTGGTTATTTGAATTTGTTGCTGTTGATTCGATTCGTCGGAATTCTGCGACTTGACCATGTGTTCACCGACGGGTAAGTGAGCAGTCAACATTTGTACGTCTTGTGGTTGAATAGCTGCAACTACTTGTAGTCCTGAAATAAAAAAATTTTATAATCAATAATTTGTACATATAAAAATTTATAAGCCTTACATACTATGTACATGTTTGTTTTGCAGAATGGTATGTAATCAACTGTCAAAAAATTTTTTGTCTATGGCATTAATTATCTTAAAGACCTTATTAATATTTACAATCAAAATGAAAACGCAAAAATTAAGTAATATGTATGACATTTGAAACTTTGTTGATGATTTTGGGTGAAAGTTTATATCGCTTAGTTCAGTACCGTAATTTACAAGCATTTAACATTAATTTCCTAGACAAGAGTTTTTTAAGATGTATCAGTTGATTGCTATAGCATTTCAATACCTTGTGTAACGTCTGAAAAAAATTCGATACCTTCGGGTAGATTTCCATTTCCGAGTATCTGAACACCTTCGCTGCCATCTTGGGGAGGATATGCTACTGTTAAAACTGTACCTGAAATAGAAATTAATTTTGATGGAATATTTGTCAATAAACATTATACATGAGCAAATCGATTAGTAAAGTTTAAGTTAGAATAATACAGACGGTTAATTTTGCAATAACGTGATGAAATAATGTTTTCGCAACAACGTCAATTGCACATAAGTGACATATTTCGGCAATTAATCGACTGTACTCGTCATTAGTGAGAGGTTTGCAATAAAACGTGATAATGAAATTAAGCTTAAAAATAAAAAAAGCCAAAAAATACAAAAAAAAAAAAACAGTAGACGTCTAGTTACTTTGACTAAATGTACAAGCTGTGAAGTATGAAAGCTTTTCATTTTCGTTTAATTTGGAACCCTTATATGTATGTATGTTTATAATTTTCCCAACCGGGTGAGCTTATTCCGACAGATAAATATACATATTATATATAAAGATGTGACCGATTCTTTTAATTAGTCAAACTTTACCTATTTCACTTTGTGGAAATGATTGTATGTGGTATTTAGGTTGATGCATGCTCACTTGGGAAGATAAGGCCGAAACGTTAGGGTTCATAACTTGGATTTGAACTGTTTGCTGGGGGTCACCTAAATTAAAATGAAACAGTTATAAAATTAAAACATAACAAAAACAAAAAAAGCAAAAATAAAAAGTGAAAGATACATCAATGAAAAAAGTAAAAATTAAATAAAAAAAAAATCACAAATACAGATAAAAAAAAAAGCAAAAGCAACAACAATAACAGACAACACAGCGACATAGTCTACCTGGTTTAGCTCCAGGTATCGTGATCGGTAACGTGATCAACTGCTGCTGGGTGGCTTGGTGGGGAAGTGCTTGAAAGCCAGCACTACCTTCGACCGGTCGAAGGTAGTGCACACCTCCTTCTCCACCCGACAGCACCCCGACGACCTGAAAACGTTTACAAAAAATGTAATACAATTTTTCCTTTACTTATCGCATTATCATTTTGGAATATCTTCTTTCATTTACATTCATCACTCGTACCTGTCCCAATTGGGTGCCGTTTCCGGGGGCCCCTGTTATGTTCTGAGCGAACTTGGCCGTTGTGAAGTGATGCATGGCTGCGGCGGGGATGGAGCCAGCTAACTGAGTTGTGAAAGGGGTAAAATTCATCAGACGTCTTGGTAGACTCGAGGTCTAATCGCTCTGAAAAGATCAAACAAAAACAATTATAAATTTTAAGTTTGAAATTTTTCAAGCGGTTCATATCATTTATATATTGTAGTAATATAGTACCGTGTCAAAAATTAAAGTCAAGCGGTAGTTTTTTTCTGACTTACTTTTTATTTATTTATTTAATTAAAAATTTTTCTCCCACTGTGGCATTACAGCAAGAATCTAATGCCCCGCAATGGCCTACATAATAAAGAGGGAGAAAAAAAATTAATAGATAGAATAAAAAGCAAAAAATAAGATTAAAAGAATAGAGAAAAAAAAATTTAAACAATCATAAAAAAATAAATAAGAAAAAACAGTTTTAATTTAATTTTACTTTCTATTAACTTGACTTATGCTAAGAATTGGGGCACTATTTTTTTGCTCTCTTGCTTTGAACACTGATGGAACGGTCTATTGTTATTTGCAATTTAGTCTATAATTGGCAATACGTCTACCAATGCATTTTTGAAGCATTAAATCATAAGACTATCGATTTATTTCAAAAGATTCTTGTCACCGTCGCACTCAGAGACGTCCCGTGGAGATGAACAAGTGGGGCGGCATTTAATGGTGGCATATTTCAAGCGGCAGCAAACCAAATAAGAAAAATATTTTAAATTGGAAATTGCAATTATTATATTCCGTATATATGTATATCTTATAAACAATTTGTCGTTCAATTGTTGGTATTTGAAATATGTACATTTCAATATATTTTTTTGGAATAAATTTAAAACATAAAAATGTAATTTTAAAAATCCAACTGTAATACTGTAATTATGAAACGAAAATTCTTTGTATCGTATATTTAGAAAGGGCGGCTTTTTGAACTTCGCCTAAGGGCACTACATAGTCTAGGAACGTCACTGCTTACACTCAAGCCATCAAAGTTTTGAAAAAAAAAGGAGGAGGTAGCACTAATTAGTAAAAATGATCGTAATTCAATTGATTCTCTTTAGTACATACACATAAAGTTTGCGCAACTGATTTAGTGTCTCAATAGTTCTAAAGGCTTTTAAAACTCAAATTCCAAGCAAGTAAAACTGCTGACGAAATTACATAGATCCTAATTCAAAAAACAAAAATTGGAAACTGGGAGAAGAGGCAATGGTAGCGAGACAGAAAGTTGTTATTGAGTTGTGTTGGCAGTTAGCTGTCTGATGTAGATGTAAACTGACCGTAGGTGCGCCATATAGAGTGTGGCGGGGATGAGCTCCCCAGTTGTTGAAGTGGGGGTGCTGGGGATGGAGGGGGACCCTGGTCCTGAGTAGGGTGTGGACACCAGGGTAGGGTGACCGTCTGCTGGGACAGTCGGACGCGGACACCGACTGACGAAAGCCGGGGAGAGAAAGTCCCGCATGCAACCGGACTAATGGCTCGCTGTATCATCACGCAGCGAGCTGAATGCATTCTATCTAGGCATTTCTACAAGAGAATTGTGTAGAATTATGATTTCCACAACTCCAACACGTCCAGATCGGTTCAGACGAAGGCTGGACCGACTTTGGACCAATTTCAGCTCAGCGCCGAAAAGACTTTTCAGCAAATTAGTTCAAACGAGGGGAAAAAATTTGGTCAGTTTTCGAATTTGACTAGTTTTCCTCGACAGTCAGTTCAGTTCCACAGACGAAACAAACCGAAAAGATCTAGATTTCGCAGTATTCCACATATAAGTTTCCGTAAAACTGATTTCACCAGTAAACGGATGATTTCGCACATTGTGATTGCGCACACGACAATCGGTGCCACGAATATCTGGCACTCGAGTTCTCGTAAGTATTTTATTTACCACCGGTGGCCACGCGGATAGTGCTATATCAGACTATAATTTTACGGTTCCACTTCATTGAGCACTCCAACACTAAAATTCCTATAAAATTCTAAAGATTTAGGGACAACTCATTATATAAATTGATTTAATGCCGTCACGCGTAATTGGGTGCCGACACGCGTGACAGTGCCGCCACATGGGCAAATGTATGAAATCATGCGCCGGGCTGAATGTGTTAAGGAATTTTCGGGTGCCAACTGTTCCGTGATCGAGATTTTAGTGACGTGTGCGAGATCGCTTTGTGCGGAATAATCACCGAACCGATTTCACCAATAGGTTCTTTATAATGAAAGTAAGAAGAGGTTAGTAAAAAAAGTACCACTTCCGGTAATGAAAAAGGATTACAGCGTAACGATTGGCTTTTCATTGGCCGATACAAAGTTTCAGTGGGATAAGATCAACGACGTTCAAATTATCACCAAAACATGTGTGCCCACACATTTGAAAAAAAAACTCGTGATCTGTGAGATTTTGATATTGATGTAGAATTTTCTCATGATCACAAAATTTAATACTCCGTATATAGATAAAGTAAAGGAACAGGTTTTTTGTTTGGTGCTATGAATCATATACTGGGATGTTGGTTTATTTTTTAAATGAAAATTGTGACTAAGTTAACAATGATCTTCGATTGTTGTAGAAGACGACGCTAGAATTCTTGTCACTATTGTGTATGGCGTGCGATTGAATTCTGTTGACAGCTCGACGGTTATATGTAGAGGTAGGATAGTCACAGTGCTATCCATTGTTCGGCAAACCTTTAACAATGCATTTACAACCTTTGAACAATACACGGCCCCCTCAGGCTCCGGTGACTAGTTATATGATTCTTCCGATAACAGACAGAGACAGACATACGGTTGAAGTTCATTTAAGATAAATTTTAAATCGATAAAATCTGTATAAGAATAAAAAAAAAACATTACAATACATATGTACGTACATATATGTACATATATAAAAACTGATATGAAATTTTCAATGCTAAAATACGATAATCTCAACAATCCAGCGAAAGTTTTATGATACCATTTTTATTCGATTTTTCCAGACGTTCAAGTACTTACTTATCTTAATTGATTTCTGTTAATAGAGCACGAGCTACAATTTATTTAACAATAGCGATCATCAAAACTTTCCTAAAGAACTTACACAATTGAAACGAATCATTCACCAAAACACTAGCAAAAAAAATGCAAATTACATTACGATTCTTTTTTTTTTGTATACGAAAGAAGATGAAAACACTTATGTGAAATAATATAAAAAGAAGAATCCTCTGCTACAACACTCAGAGGCGACTCAATGGAGTTACAAAGAGAAAGTAAATGTGGGTTATATTGTACACAGCTCCGCTCATTACGTAGTGAACCGTTTTATGATAGAGCAGGTACGACGACGACTGCTTTCAAAGATCACCTGACCAGATTCGGGATCTTCAGTATCTTCGGGAAGAAAAGAAAATGATCGAATCACAAAAAAATAATAAAAAAATCGATTGACAGAAGCTCCGATGCGTGTATTTTTTTCGTGATCGATAAAACGCGGATCCAGATGAAGGGTAACTGTAAAATCGAACGGTACACCGGTCCGATGTGTTTTTTCTTCTACTTCTTCTGTATTTGCCATTATTTTAATTTCGAAATATTATTCGGAAGGCTAAGACGATTTTAACTAACGGTTAAATTTATAACGTTTGCAATATGTCTGAGTAAATTAACCGAGCCGTGTGCAAAAATAGCACAATGGGTCTTTTAAACAATACTTACACAATCTCCCCTCTATTTTTAGGGTCGTTCCCTTTTTTTTTTAAATGAAAGGGGTTGAAATTGGAACGTCGGAAATTATTTGATCACGTTGAGTCGATCTGAATATCTATTTTGAGAAAAATAATTAATTAATTTGTAAAAGTTTTTAGGCAGTGAACGCATTGTGCGTTCCGAGCCGAGCATTCTTCAACTGTGTAACGCGTAATAAAATTTAAAATTAGATTTTATACATAAGTCAATTTGTGTTCGATTTCAAATGGTTGACAGCTTACAAAAATATAATCGACTTGAAATATTTTATAATAATAGAATGTTTTAATGTAGATTTTATTACAGTATATGTAAGGAAGATGTGTGGATAAAACTAGAAAAATGTGTGGGGTGACGTGGATGAGAGTTGCACAAAGCAGAGACAAATGGAAGCGTGTTGGAGAAGCCTTCATCCAGCAGAGGATATAAATGGCTGTAAATGATGATGATATAAAATGCTTATTTCGTCAAAGTTGATTGTTCGCACAGACGTTGTAACGACAATGTGTAATCTGTAAACTGACATCATACTGATTCCTCGTACAGATGTTACACCGGCCCACTTTTTATTAAGTGCACGAATGCGTGCACCAGGTTACTAGTTATTGATAAAATAGCAATAATTTACTACCGTTATGGTACTAGATATACACACGATATATTATACTGAATATAATAATAACACTTTGTCTAAATAAATTTAAATCGTAATTTTAATAATTATTTTTTTGTTTTTCGATTCATCAATTTTACAAAGAGGGTGGGGGGAGGGGGTATTTAAATGATAATTTTGGACAGTTGAATTAAAACTTTTGAGTACACGTGTATGGACATGCTAGGGAGTCCATTACCGGTAAACCAGTTTACCGGTTTAACGTTAAATGACCCGGAAAAAAAGGTTGATAAATGATTAGTTTTATCGGTAAATCAACAAAACGTTTTCTCTGCGCTTTATTACATTCCTCTCTTTTATTTTATCTTCTAGCAACATTGATCCAAACCTTGTTTTGTCCAGGAGAAAAAAAAAATAATGAAAATAGTAGCACAAGTTATATAACGAATTTACATGGGAAGATGTAGTAAATGTATCAGTTTCAGATTTTGATGGCGATATTATAGTAAATGTGTGTTATCAGTGAAATAAAGGCTTCAGTTAGCTATCAGAAATAAAACTGAAATCAGTTTGAGAAAGGAACCTATTCAGAAAACAAAGAAATTGAGAAAACACTTGAAAAATGAGATCATAACTAACGGACAATAGTGTGAATACATATGTTTTCTTCGCTATTATTGTCGTAAACAACGAATAAAAAAATAAATATTTGTTAGTCTTTCATAAAATATTAATTTATAAAGAACCATTCAAACCTTTTTTTTGGGAAATACATCTTAGTACGTAATAAATAATTTTTATTAGCGTTTGGTTATATTTGGTAAAAAAAAAAGTATTTTTGAGATTGAAAAATTCGGTAATTTACCGGTAAACAGGAATTACTGTAAATTGGACTTCCTAATATACATACATATATTTGACATATTCCTATAGTTGTTGGGAAGATTTAGATAATAAAATGTAGATGAGCCGTTTTCTGTCGAAATTTTGAAAGACAGAAAATATGTATATTCGTCACGATTAAACAGATACGCTTGAAAGATGCACTATGCATAAAAAATGATGTTTTTAACTGTCGTCGATGATTATTGCAGTTTCACACGTACGCCGACGACCATACTTTGTAATGGATTGCCGTTAGCGGCGATTTCTCCACCACGAGAGCAAATGTCCTTCGAATGTGATGTGAAATGATTAATCGCAATGAGCCGAATTAACCTTTACCTATATAGGAAGCGGCATTGTAACTGTTCACCGTATAAAAGTACAAAGTTGAAGTAACACTGTCGTATCCGTTTATTGTGGCGAGTGAATCAGCTAGGAGAATGTTAAACTGATGCGGATATTACGTCAGTACGACTGGATATCGCCGTAGGTATAAATGGGCGGATATTCACCCGGAAAACAGTTCATAATTTTATCCTATCGCGACTCGATAAAATGTGTACGATTTAGCGCAGACATAAACATTTTATCATTATGGCAGAGCATACTTGAAGGACAAACACGATCGACGAGCGATTTTGATGTATCGATTTTTATTAAAAGTGAGTCACAGAAACGAACAAGAATTAAGCCGATGCTGTATCGTTCAATCAGCAAGGAACATAAGTGTTCTGGAACATATGTATGTACAATGATGAACGATAAGATATTATTATTGCTGCAAAGCGGTTTTCAGATTTATTACTTGCGCTAGGCATGGTTTCTTTAGAAGAACTTATTTATTATTATGACAATAAATTGAAAACGGCGTAGTGATACGCGCGATACGGTGTTTTTAGTTGACAATCGTCATCAATATGTTTGTTTAAATAGGCAAGTTTAACGGCGTAATAAATTATCACAAATTACGTTGTAGGATTTTGCTCAAAAATTATTCTAATCGAGATTGGGCTTATAATGCAATCTATTTATATATAATATATGAAAGGCTTATTTCGTCACATTGATGATTGTTCGCGCAAATAAGACTTCACGTTGAAAATGCGCAGTCTGTCAATTGCCAGTTTTTACAATGTTTTCATTTTATCAAGTGCACAAATAATGCGCATACGATAAAGACGACCGGACGTAAAATGTCGGAAAAAGGCCTATTGAATTTTTGGTCTACGGATTATATTTTGCCAGCAGAAGTAAAATGAACTAAGGATAGTAAAAAATTGTAGTGCATCAGCCAAATTGTAAGTATATTTTATTTAAAATTTATGGCTTGCCATGTATTACAATACTAGGAGGGTCATGGGGGGTGCAGTCGCCCCCCCTAGATTTGAACGGGACTATCCACGTTGTTTAATGTATTATTATGAATAAAATGGTATTGTAAATAAAGTATTATAGTTTTTAACATTTATCTAATTCTAATATTATATTTTATAGTTCAGTGTATTTTCAGGAGATTACTTTTTACTTCATAAATATGCGTTTATACCCAAATCTCTTAATAGATTTCATTAATTTTATTGATAAAAATACATAAATAAAAAAATCATTAAAATAAATATACCCCCCCCTAGAAAGTCATTCCTTCCTGGTCAAAAATTGTGCCCAAGCGACCAAAAATGACGCCCCAGTACGACACGGTTGAGTGGTTGTTTTCGTCGGAGAGGCAGGGCAAAATTTCTCGCTATCGAACTGTAGCGAACGCGAGCAGCACCGCGGTGTACTTTGGGAAAATCAACGATCACCTTCGAGAAACGACCGCCGATGCAATTGTGGGTCACAGACGACGGCGAGTCGAAATCGAAACGATTTCGCACGCGAACCGACGACCTCGTTCCAAAAATCGAAATTAAATAAAAAGAGGTCCGCACGCACCTCCAGATCGTATACAGAACGGTTTGCGAAGCGCTGAAAACGGGAATGTTTATGAATGAAAAGCGAACGTACTACGGCAAAATTTGGTGAGAGGGAGCGAGACGACGCTACGCGGTGCGCGTACGCGAGAGCGAGACAAAGACATAACCTAAAACGGTACAATTGACAACAATGAAATTTTTCGCAATGGCGTCTGGGATAGGACTGCGCCCCCCGATGGCGCGGTGGTGCGGAGTGGTCGACCTGTGGATGCATTGCGGGGAAGGAGGGCGCGGAATGGGGTCACGGGTTTGACAGGTGCGGTCGGGGCGGAGCGCCCGCGGCGGGTTACGCAAGGGCACTCCGAGCGTGAGGTGAGGTGAGGTGAGGGGAGAGCGGGCGAGTGAGGGGAGGAGGGGAGGGTCGGCGCGGCCGTAGCCGTGATCGTGGTCATGCCCAATAGCTCACCCTCCACCTAGTGTCGAAGCGTTCGGCCGCACATCCCCACCAAGGAGCGGCTCCCCTCCACGCTGGGCGGTCGGGCGGGGGCGGGGGCGAGGGCGGGGGTGCTGCGCCGCCGGGAGTCGCGCCGAGTCGTCAACAGCTCCACTCGTCTGCTCGTCTGCTCGTCTGCCCGTCTCCACTTCTCCACTTCTCCTCGTTTCTCTTGCTCTTCCAGGATCCGTTCCAGATTGCGAGTGCGCGTAGCCGACGTGGTGAGGCGACGTCGCTAGAGCCGCAGCCGTGGCGCGAGCGAACTAACGGTAGCCATGTCTGCTCTGCCGACCGCGGGAGTGTCCGCTGCTTGCCGACAACGTACGTCGAACGGTGCGCAGTTGCTCGCGCTCGCCGCTAGGGGCGTTGCGATCGCGCGCCAAATTCGAATCTCGCTTACGACCGTTCATGCTCTTTCGCAACGTTTTGATTTCAGCCACTGATGTGGGTTGTGGAACCGTTATAAAACGTCACATTTAAAGTGAACACGAAATTTGAGAATTTTATGATATGTAAGTAGGTCAAAATGTGCCATATTGACCTGCTTTTGTTTCATAAAATTCGTTTTTTATTTTGAGTTCAAATTAAAGGTGTTTTATCTGCAAGTTGTAATATATTTTGACTAGTTGGAATGTATTCCATATAACCTGATACCAACTATCGATATATTCAGTGGTGTCACCCCAATTTCCATTTTTTTTCAAACAATTTATTTTAATATATATATATATACATTTTTTTCGTCTAAGACACTATTAAATGAAAGTTTATTAAATTTTCAAGATTTGTATAATTTTTAACAAAAATTATATAATTTTTTATATTAAATAACGGGTTTCCGGAAATATTTGATTTTTAACAACGGGTTTTCGATAACCCATGGAAACCATTAGGGTGACACCACTCAATGATGTCACTCCAAATTTGGAACGAGTATCCAATTATTTATTTAAATTATTTCGAAAATATATATGTATATACATTTTTTTTTCGTCCAAGGCACTATTAAATGAAAGTTTATTAAATTTTCAAGATTTGTTTAATTTTTAACAAAAATTATATGAATTTTTAGGTTTTCGGAAACTTTTGATTTTTAACAACGGGTTTCCGGAATCCCATGGAAACCATTAGGATGACACCACTCAATAGTGTCACTCCAAATTTGGAACGAGTATCCAATTTTTTTTCAATAAAATTATTTCACAAAATATAAATGTATATGTATATACATTTTTTTTTCGTCCAAGACACTATTAAATGAAAGTTCATTAAATTTTCAAGATTTGTATAATTTTTAACAAAAATTATATAAATTTTTATATTAAGAGGGCTGGACAGCAGCGCCTTGTCCATACAAACGTACTATACTTCTCCCTACCTCAATTATGGCACTAGAGAAATTATATTTTAATATGCTATGGATATCCACCATTGGGGTGCATCTATTGTTTTATTTTTTTTAATTAATTATTTTTTATAGAAGCTAGGAGCCGCCAAACATCTATAAAATCGCCTCTTTTTTACACCCACGAAAAGAGTCTAGCGTGGTTATTTAACGGTCGATTTTTAAAAAAATACGCCAATAGATGCACAGAAAATATCTTTCTCATACCGATAATGAAATTTTTTTTAAAAATTGGTCCAGTTTTGGAGGAGAAAATAGTAGAATATGAACCCTCGATTTTGTCAATTTAAAACACGTTTTATCTGGTCAAAGCGCAACTGTCGCATTCACTCAATATATATATATTGATATATATTGTCGCATTCACTCAATATATACATACACTCAATATATATATCGAAGAAAGGAACGGTAATAAAATTAAGGTTTCGGGTGTACAGCCCTCTTAAATAACGGGTTTCCGGAAAATTTTGATTTTTAACAACGGGTTTACAGGAAACCCATGGAAACCATTAGGGTGACACCACTGGATATATTTGAAGTGTATTTTAATTTGTAAATCAGTGGCGGATCAAGTAAATGGGGGGCCCCAGGTGCATTTAAAATTTTAGGCTTCTACTTCAGTAAAAAATACTATTGTCGTTTTTTAGCATGCTTTTCAGTATATGGTTTTTCATTAGGATTTTACAAAACCATATGTTTTTTTATTTATTTACTATATGTACTAGAAACATTAACAGTTTTTGGAATAAAATGGATACTTATATACTAAATAAAAAATATGGAATCATACTCGCATAATATTAAATTATAATTTATTAAAGATATAAAAGTCAACTAATGAAATTTATACTGAACAAAAACTCATTCAATTATCTAAAAATTTAATTATACAAATTTTCAAATTAAGTTTGAATCAAATTGTAAAAGTTAAAATAAAATAACAGATTGAACACAATAATGTGTTCAATCTTATGTTTCTATATCAATCTTCAATGTAAAAGTTTAACAAGTAACCAAGTCGAACAAACCATATTAAAAAAAATATTACATGAAATTATAATCAAATTAACGAAATCGACAAATTGACATAAATACAGATATGGTAAATTACAAACCATGCGAACGTATTGTGGACAATGATGTAACAAAGGCCCATTTCGGTGCCTTCAAAATTCGGATAAACCGCCGCTGGTTGAAATATTTTTTGACTAGGAATATATTCCGTTTAACCCACCTAAGTTGATCCATATGGCGAATTACATTCCAATTGGTCAAAATATATTACAACTATGTATAAGTTAGTTATTGTCAGGTAGTGACGGCTAGTTTACATACATATGAGCTGCGAATATGCAGCAGTGATGAACCCAGAAGTTTCAGGGGGTAAGTAAGTGCGTATACTGAATGTTCGGTTGGACACATATAACTAATAAGTACCAAAAAATCCCAAATTTAATGACAAAACTCGAAAAAGGGAGCATTATATTAAAAAAAAACTCGCCTTTGACACGAAATAAAAATTTGATGATCACACAATATAAATATGCAAATATTCAAATAAATAGATATTTAAACTAGTTGAATTGTATTCGAATTTGAATGACTTAAAACGTCAGTTGGAATATATTACAACTGAAAATACACCTCGACTGTAACAAAAAAGCTTTCAACGATTATTATTATTCTCTTTTTTCTCTAAAGTTAGGTCCATCGATGAAAATGTACCAACATACGTATGTATGTACGTTTTTATCTACATATGTACCAACATATGTACGTAAGCGCCATTATGAATACATACTTACCTTACATATATGTACTAGGAAAACGGCGATGGATGGGTATCTAAGCGAAGACAAAAAAAAAATACTACAAGTAAATTGCGAATACTTTCCTTGCCTATTAATTGAGAGAGCGACAAAGAGCTTTATTTTTGGCAAGTTTTGTATTTTCTCGTCTTGAGAAAATGTCTGAAAAACAGCTTGCAATAATAAAAATGGTGCCCGTCACGTTTACGAACGTGTGAAATGTTTTAATGGAAAACTTAAGGTGAGCATTCACAGAGAGATTCGTCAGCGGACAAGTCTGTCGTAAGATCTATCTTTTTTAAGTATGTACAATTCTTGTGTACGAAGAAAATAGAAAATGTAAAATTAGCAAATAAAAAAAGATATTCTCGGTATCTTTTTATTGGAAAAGTTATGTGCAACTGAAAATTTAGATTTCTTTAAATTTCACTTCTTTTATTAAGCAATATAATTTTTACCGGAACGTATATTTTTTTGAAGAAAATGAAAAAAGACAAAAAATTTAATACAATATAATGTGTTTTACAGTTATTTTGATGAAAATAATGACATAAAGCGATTTTTTATTGAGAAACATGTACAATGAACCATGCAACAAAATGTTTAAATGTTACTTTATGGATACATACATATATTGCATGTAAATGTATATTTATTATTTATTTAATAATATTTACCTTTGGGAAATAAAATGATTTGGAAAAACCAGGAAAAATATGGAAATAAAAGGAATATCGAAAAATGAAAAAAATCTTCTGTGCATCAGTGGATGGATAAAATGGGACAAATCAAACAATTCTACGAAAACGACGGGATGAACGCAAAGCACGTAAAAAACTGGACATACGGTCATCCTACGTATATGTACATATATACTGTATACGACAGGTATTCCCTACCCTGTATCCGCGGAGCATTTTCGCATGGGCTTGCTAGTGTTAAAAAAGTTCTCTCATATACTTAGGTAAGTTCTCTCACACCCTAGGGTAAAAAAAACTAATCGGTGAAAATTGTTTTGACATTATGTATTCAGGGCTGTGGAGTCGGAGTCGGAGTCGCGGAGTTGTAAAAAAACAACCGACTACGTCTATTTTTTTCATTATTTTCTTTATTTGATAGTATTACAGTATGCGTCAACTACAGCCTCCAATTTTATTGATAATTTCTTTATAAAGTTCATGAATTTAAATTACATTATAAATAAAATCGCCGAATTGCAAAAAAATGATTGTTTTTCCATCTCATACTTTTTTATTAAATTGATTTGTTTATATATTTATGTCTTTATGAAACTTTTACAAACACGCTGTGAATGCACTTACATACTTTTCATTGTACCTATTTCATTACGAATAATTCAATAAATTGGGTTACATGCAGTGGCGGCTCGTCCATACGCACTGCGGTACTGCAGCACCCCCAAGGAATTTGAGAAAAATTTAATATTATTATATACATAAATGTATGTATATTATATGAAAATAGCAATATTATTAAGTGTATTAAGCTCGCCCGCACACCGATACACCCAATAATGATCATATATCGCGGTAATAATATCAGAAAGTGAGGCATCGTTTATGATTTTGTGCAGTACGGTTTTCGATGGAATATGCCGAGTGGGTGAAGGAGGGGCGCGGGGGCAGCTTGAAGCTTGGTCCGTACTGCACTCCCAACAGTATACACATTTCTTGTTGCGTTCGTGTGCGCGCCGCGCGCTCGCACGCTCCTCACTTTTCGTCATTTCTTCTGAACCTTTTGCCTTTCCTTCTACACCTCTTACACTTTCTACGTTTCTACACTTCCTTGCACACGTCACTTTAAGTATTTAAGATGGTATCAAAATCAAGAGAAGCTGAGCCAATGCTTTCAAGAACTTAAATATTCTTCCGAAAATACTGATGAAACAATAACAGATTCTTCCAATTAACTGAATACAATTTTTTATTTTAGTCAGAACTTTTTCACAAGTTAATGCCGCACGTAGAAATTATTTATAACCACATGCAATCTAGTAATATCGATGCATTTTCAATTAAAGAAAACTTAAAAAGTTTTACGAATGTCATTATACAAATACGAGATTCTTATAGCGAATAGAAACCAAAAATATGTGATGCATATATTATCGCACATGTTATAGAATCCAAAAATATGTGCGATGTTATTATTAAGGATATAAAAGCAAGATATACTTTTTCTAATGAATGAAAAGCTGTGATATTATTTAATAAAGAAAAATTTGAAAAGTACTGAAAGAAAATGCCAATGGAAGATCTACTACTAACCGTTGAATCATATCCAATGCTAAATAAAGAAAAACTTCAAACTGAATTAGAAGTGTTTTACTCAAAGAAAGAAATGCATATTATTAATGATTTATTAATATTTTTAAAACTTATTTTTGCAATCAATTTATTCAAAGTTCGTGTGGGAATAACAAAACTTATTCAAATTCTGCTTACAACTTCATCTACCTCTGAGCCAGAACGGTGTTTTTCATCAAAAAATAGAATAAAGACATACATATGTATATAAGAAACACAATGGTTCAAGAAAGATTGACGGCTTTGTCTATGCTGTCAATAGAAAAAAAAAATGATTATGAACAGTGAAAAATTTAACGAAAAGGTGATAGACCTTTTTTCAAGGAAAAAAGACAGAAGAATCAATTTTTAAATGAAATAAAATACATATTGTTGCGTAGGGGTGGGTGGAGGATCCAAGTAAAAGGCCAACAGTCGTATCACAGCATTTATTGATGATTAAGGAGATACACGCAGTGTCACTGCTAAGTCCAGAATGACATGATATCGCCTACGTACCGCCTTATAAAGGGTAGATCTCTCAGGACGCCTAATCTGTTTACCTGTTGTATAGTCACGTATTCGGATATGTATTTCCACGACATTGGGTCTTCCCGTACCGATTCTGAGAAATAACTAATAACGGTCATTGTTTAGCCTAAATGCACTTAGAGTCCAGATATAATCCTTGGAAGTAAGTGCATGCATTTAGTTAATCCGATAACAGAAATCCGTTACAGATAATCCTTGAACGGTCACACAGTCTCTGGGATTCTATTCGCTTAATCCGCGGCGTACGTAACAATATAATGTTTAATTGTGATAATTTTGATGTTAATAGTAAAATATAATCCAAATAAACATTTTTTTTATTTTTAATCAACCGCAGCACCCCTAGATATCTTATCCACGAGCCGCCACTGGTTACATGTCAATTTTTAGTGATTTTTTAATTCCTTTTAATTTTTTATATTTTGAAAATCGCTATTAATTTCTTTAATAGCAATTTTATACGTTGTCAAGAAAAGTCTATTGTACTAAAACCGTGCAAGTTGGAGTGGGAATTTCGAGTCGGAGTCGGAAAATTTTGAAGCGACTCCACAGCCATGATAATAATACTCAACTTGAAAAAATTTTGGAACACTTGGAATCCCAGCAATTTATCATTATCGAACCTTAGCTACATTTTTTGTAAATCCATAATGGAAATTCTTCAAGAAGAAACATCAAATATTGAAGAAAAGATTTTCGAAATTTCAAATGACATTTCGTAAATGACAAAGTTTAATTTTTCACATTATTCACAACACATTTTGATTTTTATAAATATACTTTAGTTTCTTTTATTTTAATTTTACATAAATGGACGATTATTTTATTATGACCCTTCCAGGTAGACAGACTAAACTAATGTAATATTAAAGTGACCGCACTGTCAAGAAGATTATTTTTTCAATTTGAATGGCCTACTTGACCATTTTTTGGATTCGCCAGTGAGCTGAGATCTTAAAAACAGGGTCGTTTAATGTCGTAATTTTCCCTCGCGAAAAAGTAAAATAATAATTAAAATCAAACACGTTTTGGTGTTTGGCGGAAGAATAACAGTTCACAAAGCAATTGAAAGCATTGCTTTGGAATATGAATATTTTAATTTTATTAATCAAAATTGAGTTCTCTTTTCAATTTCGCCTACAGTTCAAATCTGCATACATTGGTGAGTCATTATCGTCGTAAACATAAACGTTAAGTTATCGTTAGTAATTCAATATTTATAAGTTATTAAATAAATTATTTATATTTACATGCTATTTTGTAAAGAATAAGAATAAATAAATGTGAAATCTGACTTGGAGACGTTCGATATATAACAACGCCGACTACAATGTTCCATAGCCTTCAGCACCTTTCTATCTGATGATTTCTTTAAAAAAATGTGGTTAACTTATACTTCAGAAATGTTTTTTGTAAATCTGATAAATCCTTCGGCAAACGAAACTGACATTTTGAGTTTAGCGTTGTCGGCTATCGAAGTATCGTATAAATTTGCATTGTTTCGAAATATGCATGTAAAATCTGCCCTTTATTTCGATTTGATCGCGGTAGCGTGTATTTTTTTGTGTTGATATGAAGTTCGTAAAATCCCTTCAAAATTTCTGTTCAACAAAACTCAGGTTGGAAAACGCTACGGTAGAACGTTAATCACCAGGATAAAATAGGAATTGAGATGGTCCGGAAAACTATGGTGATAGGATAAATGTACTCAAGAGAGTCGCAATCTCGAGAGATCCAAACTTTCAAAGATGCGCAAGAAGAATTAATGTAATGGAATTCCACAAAAAAGCGTTAAGGGTATTTGCATGTTATCCGAGGGTGCTAACCCTTTTCTGGTTCTTTTTAGTTTTACTTCGCCTCTTTATGGAATTCTATTGCGAAAGCTCTCCTTGAACGCCTTAGGATTAGGATTTAAAAAAAGGATTTAAAAATGGATTTAAAAAAGGATTTAAAAAAGGATTTAAAAAAGGATTTAAAAAAGGATTTAAAAAAGGATTTAAAAAAGGATTTAAAAAGGGATTTAAAAAAGGATTTAAAAAAGGATTAGGAAAATTAAGATTTCTCGAAACTGCGTCACTATTCAGTGCATTTCGGTGCATTCTTCAGGGAATCGAAAACTATACCTTTATATGTAGTTATTGACACAATTGGAATAATACAATCTCGAATCGTAATTTGTGTCAACTTCATTGTTATTACGTGTGTATTGTTTTTGATTTTCTTCTAGGTGTTTCGCCATTTTAAAATATGAAGCGATAAAATGGCATCAGTTACATTTGATTAATTTGTTGCGATATTGATAACATACAATGTTTGAGATATATTGATGTATTATTTTGGGAATTAATATCGTTTTTGTGTCATTCTAATGTGTACATTTCGTTATTAAAAATTTTGATACTCGATTTATACATACATATATGCGTGTAATCGGTATTTTGTTTGAAATTTATTTATTCAATTTTGAAGGTATGAATTAAAAAAAAAAACAAAATTATACGAATAACGCGATAAAAAAATTAAACAAATGAAAAATATTCTTCATGTTAGTTATTCTAGTTGATGTTTGTCTTTTAATTAATTGTTTTTCGAGGTTTTGTATAATAATTTCTCAAATATATTTTGAATACAATATCACACTTTTAATATTTCACACTATTTTTCTTCTCAATTGTCGATTATCATAAATGTAATCAAAAAACGTTGGGAAAAATTGAAAATCGTAGTACGATTTGGAAAACAAAAGAACATTATTATTGATGTCGAACATTTCTTCAGCGTATTTGAATTGGAATTATCTATATCACATAAGTTTTATCGATAAGCAATTTAAACCCTATTCCTAAATAATTATGTTACAAATAGGATTACATACAAGAAAATTGAATACACCAAAATATTACAAAGCTTCATTTATTGATACTTCGTATATAGACTGAAAAATATCTTTATTGTCTAATTTTTATTAAAAAAATTCTATCTTTCAATGAAAAGTTAAATCCAAATTACAAGAAAATGCAGAGCACCATCTGTTCCACGCCTGTATTATACATAAATGAACCCTTCACAAGTCATATTATAGATGGCGCTAAGAAAATACTTCACTTCAAGTCGTGATTTACTAAATATTACATTAAAAAAAATATAATAAATTAAAGAATTCAGTGATATGTAATCCTTATTAAATAAAATGAAAAAAAGGACCGATTTTGCAGTAAATAAATTCGAAAATATAAAATGCTCAACGCATTTCAATCACGGACTCTCTTACATTTGCTCCTTATTGTCCTTTATTATTTTGGAGTATGGGAATTGGAATTTCGCCCCGTAAATCGTACTTTTCGATTAATTTATTCACTAGACGACAAAATGGGGGTCAGGAACCCTTTAATTTGTGAAGATCCATCTGCACACAGCCATATCAGCCAGATCGCAAGAAGAATGCAAGCGAAGGATACGACTCTAAATTGGTTTCGTAGACCACATTTCAGAGTTTGTCGACATAAAATGTCTCCAATGGGGTTTGGCACGCAACTTGTGGGTTTATAATTAATCGAAAGGGTGGATTGGTTAACACCCACGATGACGTATAGAGCTATCGCGTGACTGTAGGTATATTCTTTGCATTTCGGTGTTGTAAATAAAATACCCCGAAATATCCAATTTATAGCGCATATTTTCCAAAGTGTCAAATACGCCCCGTTTCACTATAGATATTTCAGAATTTTTTAGATACATCTAAATGTTTTTATAATAACAATAAATTTATTTATGATAAAATGGAGGTTAGTGAAATTCATGTAGTATATGGTGGATGGTATTTATGGCGGTTAGAAGTGATTTATGATTTATTTGGATAAAATTATTGATATTTGAGAATAATGTAATCTGAAACAAGTTTTCAGAGCTATACTCAGGGGAAGACATTCATCTGAAAGATCAAAACGGACATAGAATTTACAAATAAAAATTATTGATAAATGCATTACAGTTATAGATAAAAAGGTTTATAGACCGTAGAAAATTCTAAGCTCGATTAAATAGCATACGGACTAGTATCTAGAAATATGTATTTGACTATTACAATTTTTTTTATGTAAAAAAGCAACATGTGTACGGTAATACCTACATATATATGCAGTTGAATGAAACACTCGACTTTGTCTATGACTTTCACCGACACAATTTTTCAATAGTTACGGACCTGAAAATTGCGCTGTAGTGGATTTAATTTACACAGTCAAGGCTGTACTCCATTTCCTCTTCCCTTAATATAATCCCTTTTACCGTCTCTACCTGAATATCTGTATTTGAAATATTGTTATTTGGTTCGAGCATTACATATTCAACCTGTGTTGCTTTTATGTATGTATATGTACTCCCAGATCAATTTTCGTAGACGATTTACTCTATTCATTAAATCATTCCCACTGAATTATTCATGTCTGAAGATCACGAGTTAGTTAATTTTGTGAAACCTTCAAAGCATACATAGATTAATTTATTTTCAGAGATTTACTTTGTTTCGATTTAACGAACAGTCAAATCGCCTGAGGCGAAATATTTAAATTAAAGGAGAATCACGTTGTTAGATAATGGGATTTAAATGGAATTATAATGTTTATCGAATCTTCATAATGTAACATGTCGGTTCTAACATTTGATTTTTAAATATGTATTACAAAAAACGTGCTCGTACAAACATACATACATACTTTTCTTTTACTAAGGCTTCGTAGAAGAATGCAGTTTGAGGACATACGATTCAATGTCAAGTTTAGTTTGTTTTTTCAAATGTTTTTATTTATTGAGTTTTATATGCTTTTCAATGAATTTTGTTATGTAATTTTGTATAGATTTTTTTCGAAATCTGATAGCGAGTCGTACTTTGGAAGATTTAAGGTGAGTTGCGTGCTCAGGTGTCTTCTCTGAAGGAAATCAATCCACTTACCTTTCATTTATTATTCACGCCTTGGCCTGGGTGTAGCGAATGAAAAAATAACTGAAAAATAGAAAATATGTAAGTTTTCACATTGTTTATTCAATGGTAGTTACGGCATATTACATCCAACATATTGCAGATAAAACTCATAAGTATTTTTTGTATACATTTTGTTTCAAAAAATCAAACCTACATTTGACATAAAATTATTTTTGGTCAACATACTAAGATTATTTTAAATGATGCTTTAAAAAACTTTTAATCAAAAGAATAAGAAGTTACAAAACACAAATATATTTTTTAATTTACAAATATACTTTTTTATTTATAAATTTATTAATTTACAAAGCAAAATATGTTTTTTTTCCAAAAATATATCTATAACTATAGGAAAATTTATTAATAAATAATTATAAAGGTTCAAAAAATAAATAATTACAAAGGTCAAATCTGTACAAATCTGGAGTGTCTTTGGTGATATTTTATCCTTGTATTAACATAGTTTTGACAATGATCGATAGCGACGATTCTCATATTTGAAGAAACGTAGAAAAAACTTGTTAAAATGATATGATCGTACAAATAAGCATGACATGAAGACATGCCTATCACAGCTGGAGTCCGTCTAGGCGTCTTGTACCGCAATTTTGAGTGTGTTCTTACAATTATACTTATAATAATGTAATTGATCAATATTTATTAGAATGATGTATGAAGATTATCGCCATCAACTAAAAATGTCCTGTTCATTTCAAATTTGACCCGATCAGTTCCATTTCATTTCCAATTTGTAAGGCAAGCTTCGTGAAAAAGTAGAAGTAAATGAACTAAATTAACCAAATAATAGACAGTTTCTTTGGCAATAATTTATTCGAAAAAAACATCGATAATTGGGATTGTTGTGGAACTCGTTCAGCCGTTGACACAGCGCTTCCATGGTTTCCATTGATTCAATCCAATACATTAAATAGACCGGCACATTCACGTGCATAAGAATACAAATTCACGTGCTGAGTGAACCTACAATGCACACATTAAAACTATTCGACTCGATATTTGAAAATTTGCATTACTGTGGGGAAAATTCCCGCTTCTCATCATCGAATTTGGGATTAATACTAGAAACGAACATAATGGCTTTGGCGGGAAAATCGGCTTTACTTCAATCGTTTTCCAATATTGACGTTATTATTGCTTTTCCCATTATCGAAATATGTCGGTTTAATTCGTGAACCAAAATGAAAATCATATTCGGATCAAACAAAGCCATGGCTTAACGTGAACCTTTGCAAAATGGGTATAATCTAATGAATAACATTTTTTATCCATAGTTGTTATAGTTGGTGTCAGACCGTGTTATTTAAGGGTTCTCTGTAATTCAACGAACCCTGACCTTAAAGGTTGATTGCTATGTATTATATCAGGTGTATCAAATATGTAGCGCGCGTAAGGTAGGGTTAGCATTTTTTTGCGGTGAAATCCGGTACATTTTTGTAAAAGAAAAAAAACGCTCAATGAAACAAACATAAATACAATAAAATATATTTAAATTAAATGTATTTTTCAATGGTATGCGCATTTTTAAATATTTCATCGCAATCTTCTATTTTTATTTACTTAAAGTCTTCGCAAGTATACTCGAAATTGCACTTTGTTATAACCATTAATCCAACGCTCATCGATGTGTGTTTTTTCATTATTCCAATGGTGAAGTTTTTCAACGTTTACGTATCTTTTCAAATATGAAATTTCGTTAAATAATTCATTCTCCGGTACTAGATATTCGTTTTCAGGAAATATTTCTTTATAAAAACTATTGTTTCTTCTACGTTGTTCTAATCTACTTGACGGTTCAAAGTAATCCATATAAAATTAGTAATTTCCTTAAATTGTTTACCCCATAATTCTACGCGTGCGCAATGCCGCCAATGCCGCTAATGCTAGAATAATACCATCAAAATAAAATCCGATCCGTACGTGAAAATACTATAAAAACCAAATTTTTTAAATAGAATAGAGTTAAATAGAATAAATTGTTAAATCCGGGACATTTATCTATGCGGGACGGAGAGCTGGAATCCAGTACTGTCCCGGAAAATCCGAATGGACGAATGGTAACCCTAGCGTAAGACTATAATTATATATGTACATACACACATACAATTTTTTTTCTTCATATAAGCACTTGACAGTATATGGCGAATTTTGTCAACGAATTCGTCACCGCTAGGCAGACGGGAATTTGCAGGCTTTGCTTACATCGCTTACCGTTTCGGACTGGGCCCTTCAAAATAACCGGGCCCAGAAAAATTATACCGTCTCCCTCCCTCCTCTCTCCTCAGCCCTGCATATTGTGTATATTTTCTAAATTAATAGAAGAAATAATAGTGTCCACTGTTTTATTTTTACACGTTTTTTTTAATTTTAGGTAAGAATCTGAGACAATTTTTTTAAATAACTTGTTTGGAGATTTCATAATTAATTTCAATACCATGTAAATGAACCGAGCAAGAGTTATAATAGAAAATTCACGGCTTTCCGAAAAGTCACCATAACCCTAAATATACCTAAAGGTAAACTCACTCACTCATAGTGAGTTTGCCGTGCTTGCCACATATCGATATTCGATAAAGTAACAATCGATTGGGTGAGCATTTAAAAGGTAATCATTTTCGAATGAATTATTTGAAACTTCAGTAGCAAAGTTCAAAAGGTGGGTATGCGATGAAATTTTACGAAAGTTGAATATTTTACGTGCTCTGCTCAGGCCTTTGTAAACACGATTCTTTGTGCGATGCAAATGTCGGTTCGAATATTCAATTATGAATTTTCGGTTCGGTTGGCTTTGAATTCGTTATTATTCCTTTATACATACAGGACTGAAAGGCTCTAGTAAGTAATGCGGCACAAAAATATGCTGAAAAGCTTTGTTACATTTAACCACAAGCGACATCGATTTTGCTTCTGACAATGATAATTACGTACAATGTTTACAAAAGCATCCCTGTATTTAACTACGCGTACTGCCCGAAGTTGATCGTTAGACTGAATAAAATCAAGGAAAATTGTGAGTATGCAAATGAGATGGTCATGGATATTGTGTGCCAAAAATATTCTCAATCCAATATTACGCTAGGATGTGCAGATACATATATTCACATATGCATTTGTAATGATTTGGTGAATATGATCCCAGTGCTAAGTTCGAAAAATTAATGTGAACGTGATCCTACCGCTGCCACCAATTTTATTTTTCCGATTTATTTGGCAGTTTAAATTTCATCATGGAATTGATTGTTGAATAGATTGGGATGTTTTCTAGATTTTAAGGCATTTTAGTCAAAAAGTCTCAATCATTCATTCTGTTCTATTTTGAATTTTATAGAAATTAATTGGAAACATTTTACGGTAACTTAAAAACAATAATTAAAAAATAATCGATTAGCCTTGTCTTAATATGCTAAAAAAATTGTGTTTTAATTTAAAATAATGTAAAATCTGGGAGGTCGATTATTATAATTATCTATAAATATCATTTTATAATATATTAAACGTGGAATAATATAAAATAAGCGCAATAAATGAAAAAAATTAACGGCTGAAGCAGAGCCGTCGTTCCAAAGCGGATATCATTTTCACATTGATCGTTGAGCGTGGCGTACTGAATTTCCCCTCTCTCGTATACTCTCGGATTACATACATACATATATCCAGACTTTGGATATATGTATGTATGTAACTCGTTTGGATATACATACATATGTATATCGTTTCCTATCGCAATTCACTAATTTATCTGATTTCATTTTTGAAACGGCACCCAAAAAATTGGCAACCTTTTTCATTTGTAACCGTTAGTTGAATAAAATTTAAAATTTATAATAATGAATTTATAAATTTATAGTGAAATTAAGTTACATTTTTACATATTATATAGGTACATACATATATTATATACATTTAAACCATTACAAACAAACCGTACTTTAATAACCCATATTTTTGCGTCACATTAGTGCTAATATTAATATTAATGAAATTTTCATTCATATTATATATACATACAAACTTCTACATTGATATGTTGCAGATTGGGAAATAGCGTAAAATTGCGATGAAACATTCGCCGAAATGAGGCAGGGTGATAAGATCGGCCATTTGTTGGAAATTGGATCGAAATGAATGGGTAATTGCGCGACAAAAACGGCCGAACTTCACGAACGGAAGGAGGGATTTAAAATCCATTATTAAAATTCTTTGAGAGCCGAAAACTAATTATTATTATCATCGTTAAATGCGCCTCCGTGCCGAATTTCTGCTACCTACTAATTGCGATAATTTATTTTCGGTAGGTAAGTACATAGCTACGTTGCCATTGTGCAGTGCGAATTTCGAGGTTTCCATTCAAGTCCTCGGGAAAATATATATTCAACGATGAAACGTGAACGATGTATTATTATATTTTTTGTGGTATAAAATCAGATGGCAAGACTTGAGGTTAATATTGCCATAGGACGTTTAAACCTTATATAAACTTCCTACATATTTATATTGCATTAAAATTCGTAAAGCAACTTCTCTCACGTTTCATTTAGGCTGGGTGAATATTGATGATAGTTCAAAAGCTTGTATTCTGAGTAAGAAAACTGTCGTATAAAAATAATTTGAATAGAGATCAATTTCGAGATGTATGAATTACATATATACGTATAACAACAGTGTAGCTCACTGGTTAAGCCATCGTTTACCAGTAGAGAGGTCAGGTTTCAAACCCTGACCGGAATCGAGTAATTATTCGATTTACTTACGCTGCTGGTAAGATCTGAATGGTTATTAAATCCAGAACAATCTTCTCCTGTTAGAATTTTTCATTTTATTTAACATATGTAATTCAAATAAAATTGGCGTCTCCTCCCCCCTCCGTTTCTCACAAATTCATGGAAAAAATCTGAATTTGTTAATTGGTAAATATGCCTACATTGTAGAATGTTTTTATTTTATTCATGTGCAAGTTTGGCCAGAGGTGTCTCTTAGGGGCAACCTGTTTGGCACATATTGTAAAATGAAATATGTAATAAAATAAATATTATATATAATATTTTCACGTGAAGTAACCCCCTCCTCCTCCTATCCAAGTTAGAGATCGCGTGGGTATACTACTGAAAAGTTACCCACACCTTTAGGAATCATCATAATTGCCACTCCTGATAAGTGATAACTAAACAAAGTATCATAATGTAGAAAATTCCATACAATAGAGACAAAATCGAACCACCCATAATGTATACATTCATAATTATACATATCACAGATGATGGTACACAATACTGTACAGTAAGGTACCTACTCGTCAAAAGTGAGTAACTGTGAGATAAAATATGAAAGTTGTATATACATAGGTATATAATATGTACAGGGGAAGTATATAGGTATATAATATGTACACAGGTCAAATATTTGTAAAGGGTAAACTGTCATCGGTTCATTTTTCGTTGAATATCAATTGGGCTTATTTCCACAATCAATTTTTGATAGTTTTTTTTTACTTTTACAATAAATTTTATATTTTTCTATGATGTCATTGCCGATTTCCCCTGAGCCCTTACGGGTTGCCAATGGTATTAAACTTGTACATATTTGAAATCACATTTAAATAGTGGTGACATAGTGGGTAGGATGGTTTTTGCCAATTTGATGAAGAACCTTTTTCAACAATGAAATCAGATAAATTGGCAAACTCTGATACGAGACGATCAACTTGGAGTCAAGTAAGTCCAAGTCTGATCAGCAGTACAGGCAGTACAGAAATTCTTCCGAATAAATTATTTTCATCAACGCAAGGCTTGAATCCGGGTACCTCTCGTTGGTTAGCATTAACGCAACCGCCGAACTATACTGATGGCTTATTTTGACGATATAATTGATTAAAGATTGACATTAGAGGTCAATGTTTATTAATCTTATTTTCAAAATAAGCCAGCTGATGTTTTTTTTTATTAATAATAAGCATTTACCCTAAGCAAAATTTGAACGGAATCTCTTTTACTACTTTTTGAAAACGGAAATTTCCATTAACGTTATAAAAGTAAACAAAAGGTCGTTATTCTAGTATAAGTATTATGTTGTGAAATCTGAATTGAAGACTAAGTAATTAATTAAAATACATAATAATAGTAACATATATTATATTGATTGAATAATCAACTTAAAGTTTATTTATATCTAATCATAATTTTAATATTAAATTTTACAATAAAAATTTTCTCAATTGTTTGATACCTTAGCCGTACTTTTCACGCTTTGTTTCTATGCATATTTTTATTTTTTATTTATACGTTTTATTTAACCCGAAAATTGCATCGAGATCGTATTAATTTGAAAGCGTACTCGAAAAGTTCATTAAAACTTTCTTGAATGTCAAAGTCAAATAGAATCAAAACTCAAAAGAAATTTCCCAAGTAAGGTCACGACGTTAAACCGAGAGGTCAACGCCGAAAATAAAATTCTTATCTGGCAATTTTTTATGAATTATTGCCGAACTTACGTTTTCGCGAAAAGTATCGTGTATCGATTTCAGTAGCCGTAAAAAAACCCACGCAGTATTTCAAACCTGGCGGAAATATGTATGTAGTATATCGCAGGTATGAAAATTTGGCTGAAAACTCGTTACAGACGAAAAGGGACTGCGGTCAATACGGGACCCAGTTTGATACCGGGTCGCCAGGGGTATTCAACGTAATGAAATTCAATTTTAAAATCGATTGAGATTTCACATTTTTTACCCAAAACTATACAGTTACACAATATAATATTGCACATAAAGCCACGTCCAAATAAGGACACACGGAGACATAAGCTACAGCGTAGTGCAGTTTTAGAGCTGTTGCACACCAGTAGAGAAACCCCAGCAATACGCTAATGGCTATTTAAACATAAATCGACCGTCTCCTGTTAGAATTTTCTAGCTTCTTGTGACGGATTTAATAAATCGTTATCCTACCCCTCGGGTTTTCGTAAATATAAGTCATTAGCATTTGTTGAATCTTATAAATGCTACCTACATAGTAAATTTCTCTCAAATTTGCTGTGTATCAAACCATTTGTCGGTTGTCCATAGATGTCTCTATTGTATCTCTATGTCTTGTTATGTATGAAAAATTGTTAGTTTTTATGTACAAAAATAATCTAACCATATGGGGTAATTCCTGTCATGGCAAATATGATGTACATATGTACACACGTGATAAAACAAGAATCAGAAAATAATGCATGCATGGAGACACATGACGCAGGGCACGTACGGAAGCATAACGTGTGAATGGAGACACGAGAGGAGTAAGGGCCCACAGAAAGTTTTTTAGATAGTTGTGCCCAAGATTTGAAAGTGATCGATAAAAGTGAATCTCATAATTGGTGAAACTTGTCGGAAAAAACAGCCCCTGTGGTGTGAGACATGATTTTCACCACAGGAGGCCAAGAACGTGCCCATGCCGTACGATATACATATGTAGTGCATTTGCGCCTTAATTTCACCTTGATATACATACATATGTATCAGCTTTCGTCGTCTTTACTAATATCCCGCACCATATGCTATTTGGTTAAAGTTCGGAATATTCTATCCAATGAATTAGTAACTTAAACCTTTTTAAAAATAAACTTGATGAAAATAAATGGGTTTTTGTAGTTCCTTTTAAAAGTTAAGTTTATCTTTTGTATTTTCTCTTGCTTGTTTTATTTTCGACTATTTTGAGTGCTTCATACAAATATTCTTTTCGGTTTTCTTTGTTGATTTTAATTTTCATTTATTTTTTGTTTTTTTTTTCAGTATCTTATTTAATATTAACACCTTACCGCCCGCTTTGACGCGTGGATTGTTTTCACCCATGTCCGGAAATGTGCGCGACCATTTTCACCAGAATCCGGGCCGATTTCAGTTTCAATAGAAAAAAAGCCTTTTTTGTGCATTTGATTACTTCTAGAATAATGATCGTATTGTAGTGATATTTTGAAACAGTGTTCATTATATCACTCTGCAAACATCTAAAAATTAAAACCAGGGATTTTAAACTGGAGTACGCGAATTAATGTTAAAATATAATAAATTACGTAAATGTCATCCGAATAGCATATGAATATAAAAATAGCATAAAACTGAAGTTTGTAGTAGTGGACAGTAATAGACAGACCATGGTAAATCAAAATTCCAAAAATGTGAAGAATAAAATCATTTTTCACACATTTGAAAATGAGACAATTTGTAATTACTTCGGAATAATAGTTGCTTAGGATAATGTTAAAATAGGATATTTGGGTTTAATTTAAATTAACTGTAAAGTATAAGTATATTTTTTTAGTATCCCAAATCAACAAGTGAATCCTTGAGAACAGTATCATCTGTGTTTTAAATTTTTTAAAGATCAAGTGTTTCTTTAACTTGCATTTTTGTAAAGCGATATTTTGGTTTTCAAAAAGGCAACTATTTATTACCTTGAATAGACATAAAATTATTATTATTTATTATTATTAGACTTATTTATTATTATTTATTTATTTATTTTTTGTTTACTATTTTTCAATACTTTTTTTTTTTATTATTATCTATATATTATTTATATGGGCGTTGGGGATTGCACTATTCTCCTCATCGTCTGGAATAAAAGCTATTATTATTATTATTATTAAGAGGTCATAAAATTTATTTTCCAAGAATTATTCTCAAACTGTATTTTTTATGTAAATACATTAACAATTTTGATTCGGTGATTCTCTAACTTTTTTATTTAAAAAATACTCTTTAGCCATTAATAATTACGAGACGACATTTTATTTTTTTTTGTAAATTGCGAAAGTTCAAGACCAAGATGTCAAAATAATAATGTTAAACTCGGTTTTTCTCAAAGATTAAGTATTAATCTTGAAAAAGTATGGTTAGTGTTAGACAACACCAGCATCCACCATACCCCAGAAGTGATTCCAGCATAACCCAGAAGTGAGTGAGCTGGTTGAACGTACAAACCATATTTTTAATTACTTACATTCATACTCACCAATGATGAATCCTACTGAAGAAGTTGCAATATTTAAAATATGATTAAATATTGACTAGCGTAACTAGCCTTTTTGTATACAAAAAATATTGTTACGTACACTCGGATTAGGCCGAGTAAGTGCAATCGGATTAGACCGAATAGCATCCCAGAGACTGTGTGACTGTTATAATTGGTTTCGAGGATTATCTCCCCCGAATGCACTTAGCGGGAGTAGCGGTGACTCGGGGTCGCATTCCGGTAGAGTTCTCAGAACCCACAGCGGTAGCGTGGGACATCTAGTACGTGACCATAACAATAGGCAAGCAAATCGGACGTTGAAGATGCCCTGAGAGACCTATCCGTTATAAGGCGATATCAAGACATTCTGGACGGAGCACTGCCAGTGCGTGTATCTCCTTAATCACCCATAAATGCTGTGAAACGACTTTGGCCTTTTACTTAGATCCTCCACCCACCCCTACGCAACAATATTTTCAAGTTGTAAATAAAATCTAAAAATATTCTCATTGTTTTTATGCTATGGCCTATGAATGATGACAAAATTTAAAATAAAATAATTTTTTGGACTAAGGTAACCATCCTTTTCATACAACATTTTTTTTTAAGCGAGAAAACATCTACAAATACTCCTATCTTCTTTATGATTAAAATTTAAAATACTATAAATTTTAATTAGGGTAACCAGGCTTTTTTATACAGCAAAATTTTTGTAGTGAGATTAAAATCGAAAAATATTCCCATCGTCCCTATGCAAAATTTAAAATAAAATAGATTTTTTGACTAGGGCAACCAACCTTGTTATACAACAATTTTTTTTTAAGTCAGAAAACATCTCAAAATATTCCCATCATCTTTATGATTAAAATTGAATATACTATAAATTTTATTAGGGTAACCAGCCTTTTTTATACAACGAATTTTTTTAATTGACAAAATAATCTAATTTATTTTGAAAATCTATTTTATTTTAAATTTTGTATAAGAACGGTGGGAATATTTTAATATTTTTTTGTTGTTGTATAAAAAAGGCTGGTTACTGTAGTCAAAAAATTATAGTATTTTATTTTAAATTTTAGAATAATTGAAAGCATTTAAACGATGGGAATATTTTTGGATTTTTTCTCGCTTAAAGTTAAACATACATACATTAACTGTATTAACTGTATCTTGATTTCATCTAATTTTATTTTAAAATTATTAAATACTCAAATTTTTTAAAAATAATTTTTTAACAACGATATACAAATTTTAAAATTTAAATTAAGTTTATTTATTTTTTAAATTAAAATAATAATAAATACTTAAATATTATATTGATTGTTTTTTCACATTAAAAATTGTTGTATGAAAAGATTGGTAAGCCCTGTCTCAAAAGTAATATTTTAAGTTTGCAATATTTATAGCATTAAGACTTTTAAATTTTATTTCCAACTCGAAAAAAATTTTTGTATAAAAAGCCTGGTTACCCTAGTCAAAAAATTATCATATTTTTAATGGTATGAGATGATGGTAATATTTTTAGATGTTTTCTTGCTTTAAAAAAAATGTTATATAAAAAGTTTAGTTACCCTACTCCAAAAAACTATTTTATTTGAAATTTTGTCATCATTTATGGCATAAAAACTATAGGAATATTTTTCAATTTTATTGAAGAAATTTTTTGAATAAAAAAAGGCTGGTTGCCTTAGTCAAAATATTATTATATTTAAAATTTTGCAATCATTTATAGCCCAAAAATGGTTTTAATATTTTTTCTGACTTCATCTGATTTTGTTGTAAAAAAAAAGGTTGGTCACCCCAGTCCAAAAAATTATTTTATTTTAATTTTTACAATTATTTATAGCTAAAAGACGATGCTATATTTTTTGATTTTTTTTCCCACTTCAAAAATTTTTTTCTATAAAAAAAGGATGGTTACCCTGGTACAAAAAATTATTGCATTTTAAATTTTGCAATTAATTATATCGTTAAGATGATGAGAATATTTTAAATTTTTTTTCTCAATTCAAAAATTTTATTTTTTCAGATGACCTTTAACCGATGATGAGATCATCTCAGCTTTAAAATGAATACATATAGATATACATACACACATATAGATATGTATGCATACATATATGTATGGGAATTTGCTTTTGTGTGCGTGTATGTACACAAAGTGCAAGCTAATTTTATTCACGTATATACGCGTGAGCGGACGTTTACGCAAAGTTTTTATTCACGCATATACGCGTGAGCGGACTTTTACTCAAATTTTTTAATCACGCATATACGCGTGAGCGGACAGTAAAGTGTTAATATTTCTGTATAAAATCCTTTGAGATAATCGCCTTTGCCGCTTTTCCTAATTATTCTTAAATAAATATTAAATGACTTTATTCATAACGATTCAAATCATTCATGATTTTTTCAATATTTTTCACAAAATAATTCACTTAAAAATTTGGTTTTTTTAATGATAACTTAAAGCTTAACCAAAGACTTCATAACCGAGAAGTGATTCAAAAGTATCAAAAGCTTTGATTCGTGCTTTATTTGGATCAAAGCAAGTTGTGCAAATGTTTAACGGCGTATGTACATACATACATATAACCACTCTCATGTGTAAACACGTACTTTGTTGATATATTGCGTAGTAAAAACGACAATGTTTAAGCACATGTCTACAATAAAAAACGACCGTGTGGAGCAGCCCTTATACCTACGAGAAATATATCGCATGAGAACAAGTGCAAAACTGTCAAAACGAAATTTATCGTAGGTATATTTCCCATATTCGTCTCCGGCTTCTTTTTTATCCGTCCGCGGAAAGGCGGCAGGAAAAACGCCGGGAAAAATCGCCCTGGGGGAAATTTTATTAATACGTCGACATTTTCCGACTTTTCCATCACGTGGTGAATTGACTCGGGGTGGAGAATTCAGAAGACGCGTCGAAATGTGCGTATAGACTGACGTCACCACAATATAACATACATTTTCGATGAAAATCGATAGACACTCTTTCAGGGGATGTCGAGCACTTTCAACCCCCCCTTCGAAGTGGCACGCGATGTTACGCACTGTCGCCAGGTGAGTACCACGTGCCACGTGATTTCTGGCTTCTCCCACGTCTAATAAATCCTCTTATTATGTAAATAATATCCGTTTCGCAGAAACATACGTACATATGAATGCCGTTCGAGTGTGCTTATACCCCTGGCGACCCATCGCTTTTAACCCGCTCCCGTTGTATACATATACATACATAATCTGTTAGAAGTGTGGTAAAAAAATATGGTGACTACACACACTATTCAAGTTACATATCAAATGATGTTAAGGTGAAAATTGGAATATAATACTTTTATGTTAAAAGCTTTGTACTGCAAAGGCCCACCCCCACTCTACAGAAGAGATGCACACGAGAAGTTCATGTACTGACTATAGATTTTACGCATCTTTATCGAGTAAGAGTTATGAGCCTATTGTATTTGGGATAATCTTTACAAAGTTTTACAATAAATCTGAAAATCAAAATCATGCAAATGAGTCATGGATAGAGGACACAAATGTTTGGAACTATTTAAATATCGTATAGTAAATTACTAATATTCGAGTATATTCGAAAATTTTCGAAGTAATAAAAAAATATATACAAATATTGTTTCATATATGTAATCTATCATAATTTTTACATGTAAAAAAGTTTTATTACAATCCATTGAGTGGTTTAGGAGATTTAGAAAAACTTTAGAAAAAATAATAGACATACATATAAGGGGAGGTACCATTTCCGGTCAACCTAAGAATTTGAAAAATAATTTCATCTTAACAATTAAAAAAAACAATTATTCAATCAAATATAATACATAACATATGTATAATATTACTTGTTTTACAAGACATTACTCTCTTATGAAGTTGAAATCTATTAAAAAAATTTATTCGAATAACGAATAGCTAAAAATTGGACGAATAATTTAAATATTTGAATATTCAAATATCCGAATAGGAACCCAAGTCATGAATGATATGAGACGTTATATTAAAAGTTCAATTTTCAGTTCCAAAATCACTGTTTCAGTTTGACTTTCACAAATTGCTATCACTACTTTTAATTCGATATATCGAGAATCTCGCAAAGGCAGAACAAACTCATTACAGGCCACCAGTATTTTTAAATATTGTAAAACGCAAAACATTATATTTAATGTTTAATGTTTAAAAGGAAAGTGGATTGATGCTAATTTCAAATATAACGGCTCATAAATACATATGTACATATGTATCACTTCTCAAAAGAAAGTATGTAGGGGTGTGCTGTCTAGATATAATAAAACATCCATTTTTAATGGCATAAACTTTTTCTTCCACCGCCAATGATATGTAATTGAAATTGACTAATTTATAATGTCATTGGATACGTGTCAATTTTTGCTGTAACTACATTTGTACACTCGCCTTGATTTTTTATCATACCTCTTGAAAGTACATACGTATTTTTTGGGTCAGTGTTTTTAAGGTAGATCGTTTCGGGGTTCGTAAACTTCGCTTTCACGCTCGTTTCAGAGAGGAGAGTTTTATAAGTGAGGCGATCAGTGCTTCTCGAATGGCGTTGCATAACATTTGCCAAAATGGGATTTTGCACAAAAAAATTCAGCTACAGAAGAGACGATTTACCATTTTCGTGTCCGGACATTTCATCGCGGTGGCTTTTCATTGACAGATTTCATGCAAATATTATTTATCCACAATATTAATTTTTTTGTTAACTTTACTTTTTGAAATGGATATTGAAACTTATTGAAATATTTTAAGCAATGTTTTTTAATCATATATGTATGTACAAATGTAGTCACTATTTTTTAATAAAATTTATTGAAAACTTTCTAGCTTTCTTTTATAAAAAAACAATAAAATATATACGTTTTTCAAAAATTTCATTGCCGTATAATATTGTAATTAAAAAATATGTCAGAAAACTGTCTTCGCGATGAAATGATCGTGTGATAAAATGTCCTAGATTCACCATTTTGTATAGATTGAAATGTATTTCAAACGACATTTCAATTAGCTCTAATTTTCGAGTATTCACTGTTGATATTAGTCTACATTGGAATATGTAAATACAAGCGATTATTAATTAAGACCCATCCGTAACTAAAATTATATTCCTCCACATAATGTACTTATTTAAATATAAATTAACATTTTAATTGATGCTATTACAGATCAATTCGATAATTGCTGTATAGCAGCGTTTCTCACCCTTTTTTGGACCGTGGCCCCCTTTTGAGTTTAATCTTTTTCGGTGCCTCCCCCTCATATTTTCAAAAAAAAAAGTGCATATTAAAAATATTATATATAATATAAACTTTATTTTATAATTACAAATTTGAACACACATACGTAATATGTATATATTTTTAAACATAATAAATTGAAAGATAATTTTATTTAGTGTGATCCTTGTTTCTTATGTCAACTAGTGAGTTTATTTCTGGCTCTATTTAAGTCATCGACTTTAGAGAGTCTTTAATTAATATTATGTATTAGATGTATTATAAGAATTGTTAATAGGTTTTTGAGCTCTTTTTCTTATTATGCAGTACATTAACATTATAATAATATAATACCATGATTACTAACCAAATTAAATTAAATTGTAAAATAGAAAATGATCAGTAGATTAGTAGCTATTAAAATATATATAAGATGTATTGTGAACATAATTTCGTAATAATAAAAAGCATTTAAAAATCAATATTTTATCAACATAAGGAGATCGCCTCTTTTTACAACATCAAGACGGTTACGAGGTTTTGAGAGGAGATGCATAACTCGACGAAATCCAGGTTCGACGAGATAAGATAGGAAATTCAGTGAAATACAGTGAATAGTGTGAATAAAAGTGGTATTTTTCGTGCCGAGCTGTTGACGTCCAGTGCTGGATAATATAAACGGACCTAAATGCGTGTTACAAATTGTAGTAAAGTAGTCAAAATTACTCACATAGTAAGGTGATATTGCTATGCGATAATTATGTAGTCAAATTTCATATAAAATTTTGCTATGTAATACATTGCGTGTATAGATGTATAATATAATTTATATCGGCATTTGTTTCAAAATTCGAATAAAAGTGCACAACTTTTCGTGATCGTGTTAATATGTTAACCGTTTTAGGTTCATTGCTATTTGTGACGTGTGCGAACTCTGACCTTTCTGCATGTGACCCGACGATGAAAGCTCACAATTAAAAGAAGGCGATGACGTGAAGCTTTTCAGTAGAATTTAAATTGAAATGAAGCGACTACTTTTTCCAGAAAATAAATGAAGACAAATAGAAAAACAAATGAACCACAAGTGAAGTGAGCCTCATTTTCATATTTGAATATTTATAAGGAATTGGGTCATCCTTCCTTCCTATGAATATTATAACCGAACATGTATTGAATTTCATGTAATATTACCTTAGAATTAATAGGATTCGAACCCCTTCATCTTGGCAAAAGATTGATCATCTAATATTGGCGTTCACTTTCAGGGCGCCCACAAAAAATATATCCAATATTTTTTATGTATGTATGTAGGTCTCTAAGAAGAGCGATATATCTCTCTTGAGAGGCCTTGTGTCCACTTTTTACGACCCTTGTAGTAAATCTTGCTTGCTTTTGATTGTTTTAATCACACATATTATAGACGTACAGTTAAAATGGTAATAAGTAAAAAGCAAGCGAGGAGTGTTCTATTCTCATCAAAAAATTTAATGATTATACTTATGAAATATTTATTTTAATTATCAAAAATGAATAAATGACAATCGGAGACGCCATTAAGGGCATTAGTGTCCTTTGTAATATTACCTCTGTAATTATTAAACGTCATTAATTTAAATTGTATATCGTGTACTACGCAGTACAGTAGTATGTAGTTAGAGGCTTTGATGAGTGAAATAATTTCGTCGCAATTTGCTCGTGTTCTATTATTTAAATTATCAAGAAGTTTGTCGTTTGTGAAAACGTTTGGGTAGTTTCAAATGTATTGTAGATAGTAGAATAATATTTTAATTCGTTAAAAATGACTATTTTTATGCTCAATTCTTCCACGATAACTGGGTCGAAGTTTAATTGGTTTTGTCTGTGAGTGTGTAATTTGCAAATTCAAATAAATGTCACAAATTACGGATAATTACATTAAAAAGTATTTGAAAAACAAATTTTTTAGCATTTTTTTTCTGAAAAAGAATAAAATAGCAACGCGAAATATCAAATTGGAACTTGTTCGTTAGGAATTCTGGGTCAATTGTTCACGTAGCGTTCATTCGTTCGATTTTCCTCTTGCTCGAGCCTCGATTTCATATATTATTTATGAAAATTGTGGATTGTTTTCCTTTCGCCACACGTGGTCTCAAGCTTAATGTGGGGGCTACTCAGATATTCTGCTGCTTTTTCCTTTTTTCATTTGTAAGTGTATCGAAATTGTCTGAAAAATTCGCTCTCTTTCGAAAATGAGTGGTTTACTATTAAACTTGGTATTTACAGTCACTACAGTAAATATATGTATATTTTACGGTTTTAATGAATAATATAAACCAGAAAAATCTTAATTTCATTGATGATGCAAAAATAGAATCAACAAGATACAGAATGTAGTAGAAGTTTTGGCTGTATTGAAGAATAGAATATTGAGTGTAATGAAACTCGTTGTATAAGTTTTGATGGAATTTATTGAATTTGTAATATTTTATATATTTTTAAGATAAATATTTTTAAGACCTCAAAACGTAATAACCTTTGGTCCTTAAATTTTATCAGTATTTTTGCAATAATGATTTCTGCCTACCAATTTATCAATTGGAGGTGTCATTTTGACATAAGAACAAAAAAAATTACATAAAAGTATTTTTTTTATTCTCAGTCGCAATTAAGAACTTATTTCCTTGAACTTCTACGGAAAATTTCGTGTGGGTGGGTGATTTGTTCCGCTTATCTTACAAGCATCTTCCCAAACACAAAGTTCTATTAATGAACGTTTTGCTACATACATAAAAGTGCGTCATTCATATTTATTGTTATTGGTATAATTTGTTTCAAAGTTATACAATAGGTAACTGTAATCCTGACGCTTGGATCTACGATATGGGGCCAATGTCAAATTATATGAGATTGTGGATTCAAAATTTGAAAAATATTTACTATCACGAAATGAAACAAGATCTCGATTTCCGGAATTTTGATCTAGTTTTTCCTACTACCGGTATACCGGTATTTACCGGTCAATGAAAGAAAACTTTTCCTAAAAACGTTAGGCTAGATTGAATCATATGTAAATAATAAGAAAATAAATCTCAGGTGAATTATGTCATATAAATGCGTTAAAGTAAATTTGTAATAATAAATTAATTTAATTTATTTTCATTTTTAACCAATATTTATTTTAAGTTTGGACCATTTGAAAGTTTCGATCATAATTGAAACAACCTTCTGATCACATTTATTACGATTTGGTTGGTATGTGTTGACAGTGTATTTATCGATTTATTTGAAATAGCCACATTTAATACTGAAAATAAACAAATTCCAAACAACCACATCCACAATACGTCATTTTTATTGATTTTTATTTTGATATTATGCAATTATATGCCTGTATATGTACTTAATTCGTGAGAAAAATTTTTCCGGTAATTTTCTATGGCGAAATTTTTTCCGATTTTGTCAATTTTTGTCGGTATACTGGTATTGCAATCACTAATAGCAACATTTCCCTAATTCAACTTTAGTGATCGTTTATGGAATTATCGGTTGTACGTATGCTTTTTATTCAATGAGTAATATTCTTTCCAAACATTTCTTTAAATCATTTCTTTCAGTTGCTTCATTTGCTTCAATATGTTAATTTGTAGGCCTAGCATTCGTTTGATTATTCTGATGAAATTTCAAGTAGAACAGGTCTATTTGATCCACACCAATTGCATGATTGGAAGTTGGAATTGTCGAAAGTAAAGGTCTGAATACAATGGGTTGGCGGGACTACTAAGAAAATAAAGTCTATAGATAAATATATGTATGTATATCTAAATATATTTATAGATATATAAAAGATAGCAGAAGAGTAAGCCTTTCACTCTCAACTATTCATAGTTTAATTTTTTTGCACATTTATTACATTGGTATAGTTTGTATCATTGTATACGCAATTTGAATACATTTTCAATGTTAATTAAAATATATTCAAATTCTAGTCCTATTTGCTTTAAAGCCGAACATGAACTTGAATTGAATAGATTGATTAAATTTTCACAAGTTTGAAGAAAATATTATTGTATACACATACACGTCTATTGATTCAAGGAATATAATTTCTCTATTAAGTATTTCACTCACGAGAGTTCATCGACTTTCTATTCCCCCTTCAAAACATAAAACCCAGGACGATGACTCGTTCCTACATTAGACATTGGGAAAAGGGTGCAGCGAAATTGCATCTTATGCATGTTATTTTTCATCGACGTATTATACAAAGGGGTTGTCGACTCATGTTTGTTAAATTTATGTATAGGTATTTACAATTTTTCGTATTTTTTTTGCACGATACTAGAATATTTTTTCAGAGGATATGACGTATTATCTATGTATATTTAAAGTTTTTCTCGATGTGGCACAGATATGGTTTTTGTGCGAATGTACAGGCTTTTGTTACGTCACAAGTGAAACCATTAGAAGTTGAGCTTTTTAGCGATTATGGCGCCACCGACCATCCCCTCGAGACAAATCCACCCCTGGAAAGTGAATAAGAGGGGAACAAAGTGATACTGGGATATACTGTGTGTGGAGACTGGATGGAGACTGTAATCCGTGAGGGGATTCTAGCGACTGTCAGATTCTCGACAGTGAAAAATCGACACGGAATACTGTTTGTTTTTGCAGGACCCGGGTTATTTTGAGGAGTTAAGACGTTATGTACATTCAACTGAGAGGATTAGAGCGGAGGAAGGTGAAGGGGGATTTTCATATTCGATCTCGCGTGTGAAATTTGATCTCGTATTAATAAAATGTCATTTTTGACGGGTGCGATATGGAGATATCTACATCGAAATCGAATTCCGTTAGCTGTATAATAATGCAACTAGCAGTATATATATTTATTTATTTAAAAATATATAAAATAATCAATCATGGAAACTTATATTATGATGTTCTATGGAAGTGTTTATACAAGTAAGCAGCCATAATTATAAAAAATTACCAACGAATTCAAACCATTTTACAATACATATGTTTAAGTAGATAAAATTGAAAAGTAATAAATATTTTTATTTTTAACTGTATTCAAGTCAAATTTAATTCTCTGTATGACAAAAAAAAGGTGAAATTCAATTGATTTTTCAATTATATAATATTTAAGTTATTTTGAGCGTAAATTTAGTTTTTTTCAAAACAGGCAAGTAATTTATACAACTATTATTAATTAAAGCAGTTCAAAAATATTACATTAAACTTTCAATTTCCCGGAAAATCGTTTTTAAACTTGGATTTTTTATAATGTATTTTACATACATATGTATATTCATGCATATACATATGTATGTACATATATGAAAGGTTGAACCACGACTGTAATTGTCATTTATTGTTTTTATGGCTTTTTCTTGAAACCTTGGTTTCATTATATTTCATCTAAAATATAAGTATTATATTACTTATGCGTACATACATAAATTTATGGGTTCTTTGATGTGAAATAACATTATAGACATGTGACAATAATTCCGTGTTTATGTGAGAAAAAATGTGTCAAAGTGAGATATGATTGATTGTAACTTCACATTTCAAAACAGGGCAAATCAATACACATTGTATTGTACTATTATACAATATTGAATTCTATTGAAAATTTTGTGGATGTGAGGATATTCAAGATAAGTATTGATAGGTGGCTTTCAGATATATAACAATATGAATATTTACAAGGTTTATAAATATTATATTATTTTCCTTTTATCGGATAATTTTATATTAAATATACATATGTAGATATAAGGAATATGTATGTTAGAAAATTTATTTGAATTGTAAAATTTACATATTTTAATTACTTACATATATTATATATAATCTATACATATTTAAATTACTTATATATATTATAATAATCTATGGTAGTGCATATGTGCTCACAATGATGCTGTTCATTAAAAAACCGTAGCAGTAGTAAACGTGACCGTTTAATAGTACAATATTAGGTGTGTATGTAGAACATTTTTCAGTTCATTGCTGTAGCAGAAAATCATCAATGTTCCATTTTATAGTATATCATACCAATTATGGTATTATGATAATTAATAAAGTAAAAGCATTAAAAGTTACATTGTATGAGCTTGCATTATGTATATACAAACATACATTACATAAAAAATATTCACCAAGCTAAAATGGTCAAAATGATATTTGCGTGGGTTGATTTTTTATTATATACATACACACGGATATTATCGGAAAAATTATTAATTTTATCTTTCTTTTCTTTTGAACACGTAATTTAACTTCTCGAAGTGGTCGATTACCGATTCCAAAAGGTTGAAAGTCCACAATAATTGACTCCCTATAGAAATATTAAAATAGTGTGGGTTACGTAGAAAATTAATATGGCCTTCTGAATGGTATGGTACATAAATATGTACATATATTTATGATTACATTTGTTTTTAATTTATATCATTGTTAAAAGCTATTTTGGAAACTTTTTTGCTGTCGATGTTATGTACATTGTAATGCGATACTGTTTTTGAAATAAAATATAAATATAAATATTAATTTGAAGATTTTTCTAGAAAAATTTCAATCAAAAAGTATTTTTAACTTTTATCTTTGATATATGTACATATATGTACATAATATCAATCTATGAACATATTGAAAGATAAATTTGTTATTCAAATATATTACTGCAACAGATATTATTTATTTTATATTGTTTTTTTTGTCGTAGGTTACACATACAGTGCATACATATGTTGTACAAAAAGATTGACTCTGTACATAAAATACATACAAATATGGACCGATTAATATTCTGTTTGTCCAACATCATCATCATAGTTCGATATACGTAGAAGCGATAAGTTGACAGATTCAACAAGGAGGAGGGGGAGGGTTCGAGTCAGGGATAGTTAAGTAGACGGTCCTATTTTGTATAATACAATGGCAGCATATAAATATATGTACATACTATGAATATTTAATATACATACATATACAGACGTGAGCTTACACGCATCGCTGATCCCTTGATCCAAATCGACAGATTTCGAAGAATGCTGAAGACTCTAAATTATGCCGAAGTAATCTGATAACCGCTGATAAATATACTTCTAAAAAAACGCAGTGCGTATTATTATAATTTGCGTAAAGGCGTCTCGGGAATGTTTTACGCGACCTTCGTATGTCGCTAGAGACGCGGGTCAATATGACTCGTACGAAAGAGTAAATATTCTGAGGAGTCTACACGTGCCAGTCGTTTAGTCAAGCGACGCTTGATTATAAAAATGAAATCTTTGAAGAGACAAGATTTGAGCTGTTAAAGATTGGAAGTCTGAGTAATCAAATAAAAAGTAATATCCGTACATACATATATTGTAATTATATATATTTGCATCATATGTAATTAAAATATATGGTGACACATAGTTTTATTTTATCTTTAATTTCTACCTGGAAGGCCCAACAGGTATACCCCAATGCACCTTTCTGGCCAGAAACATTTTACATTTGATACAAATATTATTAATATTATACAAAGTATATAAATACATGTCAATTAATATCCACAGAGACATTTATGGTCAAATTTGCAGCATTTTAAACAATTCAGCGAAATTTGAGATTGCTGAAAACTCGGAAAATGGGTAAGGTTGCCAATTTGTTGGAACCGTTTCAATAAAAAACAGATAAATTGGCAAACTCTGATAGGAAACGATCGACTTGGAGTCACAAATTCAAAGTCTGGCCAGCAGAAACCAGTGGGGTTTGAACCGGTGACCACTTTTTCAAAGCATTATATGCTAACCACTAGTCTATTCTGAAATAAATACAATATGTATGTAGTATGTACCTATGTATATATAGAATGTTATTGATATATTTGAGAATACTCTCATGATTGTGACCACTCTGTTCAAAGAATTATATGCTAACCTAGGGCTTCTAAGTCGGCTCAAACCGAAACCGAAAAACCGACTTTTTGACTGTTTTTCATAAAACCGAAAACCGGCTTTTTTGACTCGATTAGTAGGCTTTTTAAGGTTTTCTTTAATTAATGTTTTGTTCCTCAAAACTAACAATTATGAATTTCAAATTTTAATGAAAGATCAAAAAAAATCGGATGTGACCAACCCATGACTTTATCTATGTATTTGAGGAATATAAGAAGGTTACAAAACAAAATTCGATATTGAACTAATAACTATGATAGCGATACAAATTGAGCGCAAATATATGGAAACTTCCACAGGACAAAAGTTCTACTTCCGACTGTCGGATTTTGTTCAATTTTTTTTTATTATTTAAAATCAGTATAATTATTATACACATTATATATAAAGAGGATAAAAATAATTTAAAAGGTCAAAATAAAATAATGAAATATTGTTTAAAAAAAATACTACTTCCGGTTTACGAATTCTGACCAAAACAACTCTAAGTTAGTACATAAAGAACACAAATATAAATTTTCAGCTTAATACGTTCAGTGGTGTGGACAGGATCCAGGCGACAACATTTTTGACATTTCTAAGAGGAGAAAATCCCACTTCCGGTTTATTCAATTTAGTTATTTTATTTTTATTTTTACTTAAAATCACTATATTTATTATACACAATATAATAAATATAGTGACGCTTAAAATAATCAAGACGCTTAAAATAATTTAAAAGGTTTATTTTCATCACATTAGTACAAGAATTATACTTGAATTTTTTCGTGAAGATCACACATGTTTAAGGGCGGTTTCAGACTAGCGTATTTTTCTGCGCGTACACCGTCGTTTCGGCATATGCGCTTACACACGCGCTACATTTCGCGCTTCAATAAACCGGACTCGCGTACACGGGCTTATTCCAGCGTGTTCGCTCCAACCGGTAGTGGTGATTTAGTATCAACATGGATAATACGAGCTTATAAGCGCGTCTACGCTCGTACGAGTTGCGCGTATGTAGAACGACGCGCCTATACGCGCCTACATGCACTTAAAAAAACGAGATTATACGCGCGTATAAAACGCTAGTCTGAAACCACCCTAAGGGGTCGAAAAAAATATTGGAAGAAAAATCGAACAAGAGTAAACTGCCACTTCCGGTTGAGGGATGCTTACCAAAATTAAAGACGGAGAACAGGAGGCGGTCGATCTGTGTTTAAATAATCACAAGATCGCGCCAGTAGTGTAGTTTGTCGGGACTTTAACCCACTGCGAAGAATATGTCCAGCTGTTTGATCTCCTTTTAAGTACCAGAGATTCGATGACGTTGCATATATCAAGCATTCTCAATGGGTGTTTCGCGTATCTGTAGGGCTAAGATCATATAACAAAGGAAATTGTGAACCTTTGAATCGTAGGATGTTTGGAATATGAGCTTGTAATGTACATATGTAAAACAAAAACCATTCGCTGTGTGTAATGTAATTCGTTTCTGATTGGCTGTCGTTTCATATTCGAATAAACAATTATCTTTAATAAAAAAGTTTTATTAAAGATAATTGTTTACTATTAGATTTGCCCTATTTAAACGGTTTATATTACAAGAACCACTGATTTATAAATAAAATAAAGGCAAGTTTTTGGGTTTTAGAAGTCTACTAGTCGAATTAATTATGTAGCTTTAACCTTTTCGTTAAATTTTGATTGGAATGTTTGAAACATCTGAAATATTTCGATGTCAAAGCTAGCATAGTTTCTGAAAGCATTCCTGATTGGCTTTGCTCGGTAAACAAATCAACACTCGCATTGCTATGTATGTACGTATATTCAAGGTATTTTCACCGCACAAAGCTGAAAGCACGTCGGAAAATTGAAACAATAAAGCTTATGCGTTTTCATATTTTTCATTTTTGAATTCTCGTGCAAAATTATCTCGTAAGAATTTAGCTTCAATATAAAATAATGAAAGCATAATTTGAAACAAAATGGAATTACGCCCGGTGGTAATATTATATGTAATAATATTAACCAGCAGCATGGACTTGTGGTTAGCATATCATGCTATGGTCAGTGTGGTTATGAGTGCGAGTCACACTGGTTGCTGCTGGCCAGACCTTGGTTTGTGACCAGTTCAGTCATTTCCTATCAGAGTTTGCCAAATTTTCTGATTTTCATTGAAACGATTCCTGCAAAATTGATTCCTCCCCATTTCTCTCGCACAATTTTGAGTTATAATGTTATATCTCAAGGTTCGCCGGGTTTCTCTGCATAGATGTCTCTGTGAATGATTGTTGTATAAAAATTCGTATTGTTGTATAAATGTTTGTTGATCGTATTGTATACGATGTTTGCAATGCACTTTGCTAAATTTGACAATATATGTCATGTATAATTTCGAATTATGTAATAATTTGTATTAATATATAATGTTTCTTGATCTGTATAGTAAACTCGTCGCATTGGAATGATCTATAATGACGAGTGTATAGATTTATTGAATAAAATAAAATGTATTTCAAAACTAGGAAAAGTACGTGTCTACTTCATCCAATTTTACACTGAAAAAAATATATTATTTTTTATACATTTTTATTAAATGTAGGTGCCATGAAAAGTTGCCCCAAAGCGATACCTTCGACAAAAATTGTAAAAAAGTACATACTTATTAAGACAAAAACACATTATATATGTACAATGTACGGTATATATAGATTTTATTGGTGGCCGTCACCGCATCAAAAGTCGAAAAATTTAAATCTTTATGACGATTTTCGTTTACCACGCATACAAGAGCGGGTAGTATATACATATATGTACATACATATATCAGTGGCGTGCGGTAAAATTCTCTCTCTTTTTGTCGTACAACCTTATTTAATTTGTATCTCAACCTTTTTGTCGTACAACCTCTTGTATCCTGCCCGTGCACATTAAGTAAGGCTGTACGACAAAAAGAGAGAATTTCACCGCACGCCACTGATATATATATTATATGTATATACATAGTACCGTTTACCATGCATACATTCTTTTCGATATTTCGACTTAAGATCTTTGGATTTTCGATCTTTGCTTTCCGATATTTGCTTTTCGATCTTTCAACTTTCGATGCAGTGAACCAGACCCAGATTTTGTATATATAGGTGGGATTTAAATTTGAAATCATATTCAAATAGTGGTGGCGTAATGAATGGTTTTTGTCAATTTTGATGAATGACCGTTACAATAAAGACATCAGATAAATTGGCAAACTCTGATAGGAAAAGATCGACTTGGAGTCACATATTTCCAAGTCTGACTAGTAACACTACAAAAATACTCGGAATAAAATCTTTTCAATCGAGATCCACCCACGGGATTGAACCTACGAACCTCTCAGTGGTTAGGATTAATTCAACCACCAATCTAGCAGTTTTTTGATTTATTAATCGAATAACTACTTGATTCTGGCCTCTCTCTCGGTAAACAATGGCTTAACTAAAGACCTTCGCTGTATTACATCTAGATACAACCATCTAAACATCGATGATTTAACAAAAGCAAAAACCAATGGAAATTACATGCGCTGTTTATTAATTCATTTGACAAGAGGTTAGCAGCGTATTAATTTCAATAGGATCTTCATTATTATTATCATTTTGCTTTATGTTGGAATATTATAGACAAAAGACTTTGTCTACATAGAATACAAATAGAGCTGATCACTTCCGATAAATGATGGTAAATTTAGTTTAATTCCCTACGCATGTTCAAATTACTTAATACACAAACAATTACATAAATAAATACGTTTATTTTTTCAACTACCTTAATAAGTAAACAATACCGTATCTATTGATAGTGTTTATAATAAATAAAGTAAAGAAGATAATTTAAAATTTATGATTAGAGGACTCATCAGACTCTACAGTTGGTTCATTCAGTTGTTCACGTCACCCACGCTTTATCGCCGTCTCGTGAATAAATAAATAAATAAGTAAATAGTGGCACGTCAAAGACTATGTACACTCCCCAAATAATAACGGAGATAGTGGGTTAATGGCGTCGTTAGAGCGAAATGACACTAATTGAGTTCGGCGAAAATACCTATACATAGAAGTGTCTTCGCAGGAAATTCAGGATTTTCTGCCAGAGAACGCACTCGGCAGCTCATGGATTTCCCAAAGATTTTCCGAGAACATCACAAATTGGCTCGAAAGCTCCGCATAACGCTCTGGCAATCCTTCAACGTTGTTATTATTATACGATGCGTCGTAGTCCCGAGCTTAACGAGATCATTCTGTTCGGGCTCGTTTCCTGAAATTGTATCCTGTGAGTGTCCTATTTCTAAAATCGTTATTGTTATCTCTCTTCCAATTGTTGTATATGTATATAGATACTTTTCCGGACTATTTTTACTTTTATGTGTATGAGAATTGACACTTTTTGTTAAAAAAATATTCGTTAAAATATATAATGTGTGTGTACATATATGAATTTATGTAAATTTATATCTTGATATTTTTCTGGTAAGTGAGTTTTCTTTTGGTGGCAGCTTTTAATATTGTTCTTTTACTGTTTTTATTTCCAGTGCTTGCGTTTTCCATCCGCTCGGAAAATGAGGTAAAGATAATTGATTTGCAAAACGTTTTATCTTTTTATTTGGCCTAGATTAGTCTGAATTCCAAAGAAAATTTCTGTTGCTTTATATATTAGTCAGTCTTTCATAACCTTTTGATAGATAAAAACCTTTCGGATTCTTTTCTATTTCTGCCAACCTTGTACATACATATGTACATATATGTACATATGTACAACTTTCATCAAATGTTCCACTCCTTATACTCGTACTTAATTCATCCGACCAACTTCTACTCAGCCCTTCCCCGAGTACCATTCATGCACGAAATCCCCTTTCCACATTTCCTCAAGGAAAATAATTGAAATAATCATTTCGTTCATTTCCTTCACTTGGCTGGAAAAATATGGCGATATGCGTTGGCGTATTTATTTAATATCCTAAAAAACATTTCACAATTATCTGAATTTTCACAATTATACGTGAATAATGAATATATGAATATATGATGATTCAATATTCACGTATTCGTTTTCTTAACATTTACATATATATAAAAATAGTAAAATACACATTCGGGACAAAAAAAAAAACAGTATTATTTACCGTGTAGTAAAATGTTTTCTGTCTGCCTTCTGGAGCGTAAAGAATAGAAAGTGGAAATGAATAATGAATTTTGATTTTGTATGAACTTAAAAATTATTGTTTATTAACTCTTGAGAGGTTGACGGTCAATCAATAACTGGTAGATAATTTTTTTTTTCAAATTCAGCACATGCAGACGTCTATCAAACTCAAGCCGACCAGTTCAAGGAACTGGCGACAGAATTATTTCAGTCTTCAAGCTTGCCTCCTAACATAAAAATGCTTGAAATTTAAATACACCGTTAATCCTCCTATAACGCGCTAGATCTGTTCTGTAAGAAAACTGAAAAAAAGTAAGAAAGAAAAGAAAAAATAGCATTTTCTAATTTTCTCTACTTTTCTAACATTTCTAACATAATTTTACAGAATCGATCCTTTATAAGAAAAAAGATTATATGTACACATGTATGTATGTTGGAAAGTTGACTACAGCTTAAGATATACATATTTTCACTGAATATTATTTGTGGCAATGAACTTTTATCTTAAATAACCATCGTAGTAGTACTGTCGGTGGCCATACTTATTGGATCGTTGACCATTTGAATTTTAAAGTAGGAAAATGAGAGTTTTACAGCAACGGTCGTTAACCTTTTGAACCACACGAACCATTTAATTCATATTTAAATAAAAAGGCCTCATAATTTTTTAATTACGGTGACAGATGAAAACGTCTTTTCATATAAAACGCTGTTAAAATTGAATCAAAATGTATAACTTATGACGTCAAGCTGCGACTTTCTTGTTTTTCTTCTCTCAATGTTCAGCTCATGAATTTAGTGCAATAAAAAGGCCACAATTGCCTTTTTATTGCACTAATCAATCAATCAACGAAATTGAAAAATTCTAATTAACGAAATTGAAAAATTGACACACATAAATACAGATAGTGTTGTACCCGATGACATATCATCGCACGGGGGTTGACATATTAAATTATTAAATAAAAAAAATGTGTCGGTTCGATCCGCACGCGGTCGAATTTTTTTCAAATACCTTTTAAATATATTTAATTTAATATCTATATTCAATTGTTTAATATGAAAAAAAAGGTAAAAACTACCTACCTATCTACATACATGTAAACAATATAAAACATCAATAGAAAAATTAATTAATTAAATAAATTTTCAATTAATGATAAATTTTCAGCCAAAAAGAAAACATTGGTAGCAAATAATATACATATATAGAAGTTTTTTTTCTTTTGTTATTGTATTCGTATATATGTTTTGGCAGTGACAGACAGAGAGACACACATACAGAATAGCAATATTATATATGTATATATGACGATTCGAAACGATTGTTTATATGTATGTAGGTAGGTGAATACACCCGATGAAAATTTCATCGGGTCTATCACTAGTTTTCAATGTTTGATAAACCGCCGCTGGATGCGGTCTCCGTGACGAGCCGGAATGTGAAATTACCGAAAACGCAAATATCGGAAGGCAAAGATCGAAAATCGAAAGATCTTCCCGTACCGTTTACCATGCACCCTTTTTTTTTTGATCTTTCGACTTAAGATCTTTCGATTTTCGATCTTTGCCTTCCGATATTTGCGTTTTCGGTAATTTCACATTCCGGCTCGTGAGGTAGACCCCGCTGGATGTATGTATATATGTAATTAAAATAAAAAAAATATATGGCCGATTTATTGTGAGCAAAAAAGTGGCCAGCGACTATCGCACGGCCAACGGCTGTATCGAACGAATTTACTTGAATAAATTTTGATTATTTGTTCAAGACTGTCCAGATCGGTATGTGCAATGTGCGTGCGTGTGTATGTGTGTGTGTGTGTGTGAGTGTCGGTATTCAGCGAGTGCATCTGGAGTGCATCGGAGAGGTTGTGTGGGTCGGGGGGTGCATGCAAATGCTGTGGGGCGGCCGGGCCGCGGCCGCGGTCACGTGACCGCGCCAGACCTTATCGATCCCCCGGCAGGGGCATGCGCGCCACCATCGACCTAGGGGGTGGCAGGGGCGGGGGCGGGGGCGGGGGCGAGGGTGCCAGGGGTAGGCGAGGGGAATCGTACGCGCGCGCCACCGCCTCCGCCACTCAGCAGACGCGGCCGCAGCCGGAGCGCGCGCCCCCCGATGCCGAGTTGCCGTGCGGCGCCGCCCCCGCGCCCCGCGGTGCTCCGCGGCGCGCAAGCCTGATCACACCCCAAGACCCATTCCCACAAGCGACACCAGCCCCACCTGACCCACTTCCGAGTGATGAAAGCCTGAACACAACCCCGACACCATGGGCACCGTGCTCAGCTTCAGCCCGCGCGACCGCCGGCCCGGCGGACCCGCACCACCCGACTTCACCCTCAACAACTTCAGCTACGAACAGCTCAACAATGCCAAAAACAGGGAGAATAAAGGAGTCACAGCATCGGCAGGATCGGCTCCCGCCCTGCGAGCCTCCAGGGACAGCCTATCCCACAACCACCTCACCATCACCAACGACAACTCCAAGATCATATCGGAAAAGAACGCGCTCGAGAAGAACCTCAAAAAGCACTCGCTTTTCATAAACGCCCTCTCGTGGAAGAGGTTCTCGACCGCCAACAATAACAAAAAGAAGCTAGACAACAAGAACAAGAATCTAGCCGTGTTCAGACAACCTCTAGCCGACAATGTGCATCCGGTCGTCGTCGACAAAAACAAAAACATTGAACAGGCGTCTCTCCAAGTGAGAGGTGCTCCCACTTGCTACTTCCCAGCTGCGCCTTTGGACATGGTGCGCACCATCAACACCAACAATAACTCGAATCATTTGCAACCTTGTCCAGAGAAGCTCGTCACCAAGACTAGCTTGCTTGCGCCGGTCGCCGCCGTTCAAGCTCCGCCGCAACCCTTGCCCAGGAAGACTGTCATCCAGGCGTCCACTTCTGAGCTGCTGAGATGCCTCGGATTGTACCTACACACCAAGTGCTATCGGCTCAGAGACTTTCAGGCTGGAGACGCCGTCATGTGGTTGAGAACGGTCGATCGCAGCCTGCTCATACAGGGATGGCAGGTAACGTCATCATACAATATTTTTCATTTCAAATGATTTTTCCTACTTTCATTGATCATACTAAACAAATATTCCAATTTTCTACAACGAATATAAATAGCACTGCATGATTATTAAAGGTCTACATTTTACAAAAATTGTACTTTGATTTGGTACAAATACAATATTTTGTCCATTTTATTCACCCACATGGTTCTAATGACATATCATCACTGTTCTAATGATATAAAGATAAAATTTATGTGACTTATTGATCTTTTTTGTAGTATTACAAACATTGTGTTTTATATTGTTACATTTTATAAATGTACATAATGTACATATGTAGATAATGTGCTCATTTACTTTATTCTTATTTGTAAAAAATTGAAATATGACTTACATTTTGATCAACATCCAACAATTTTACTATATAATTAATTTAAAAAAATTTAAAGGCAGACTTTTTATAGTTAATATACATAGTACAAATACTTTTAATGTAATGTTAACATAATACATCTACATACATATGTATGTATAATAGAATCACATATTAACCTGCTCACATATGTATGTATGTGCATATGTATTTTTGCATTATTATGTCCAATTGTTTAAAACATTAATATATTTACAAATTAGATTTCTACTGAACTTACTGTATTTAGAACAAATTATAAAATTCGTAAGATGGCTTCAAAACATACATACTTATGTATGTATGTATATATTTAAAAAAAAATAGACACATATAATTTGAAATTAGCATTTATTTCTACTTGCAAATTATTATGATTTAAAATTATTAAAATACAAATTTAGGTTAAGATTTAGAAAAATGTTATTTTATAAATATCCTTATTGATCCATTCGTGTATGATCATTGGTTTGATCAAAAGCTATACGCTTATATTTATTGATATAATCTAGTAGAAATACGGTCATAAATTATGATAGAAGTAAACAACAAACTTGACGATGAAAGGAAAAATATTATCGACAAAGTTAATAACAAAGGAGAGGAAAATTGCGGATAAGCTTTCAGAGCGTGTGAAGAGAATGACTAATGGACGTCTGGAGAATACACAAAATGGACATCGATACCTTCAAAAGAATCTCACATTAAGAACACAAAAAAAGTGACGAAGCCCAGAATACAAAAGATCAAACTGAAGAAGGCGTGGCATTTGATTCTGTAGAGTTCGCGACACGAAGACGACGCCATCGCATGCACTTTTTTGCATCAATTGCGACGATGCGATATTATTATAAAATGTATTTTTGAATATTACTACACGCACGATACAAAAATACTACATTAAAAAATCGATTATAAAGCGCTCGCTTTTTTAGTATCTCGTGATCAATACACGTGATATTACAGTGAACAAAAACAAATTCGTATACGTATTGCGTCACATTGCAGGTACATTCGCATAACATTTTTTTTGCGAGATTCCAACGTTTTTTAAGCTTTTTTAATTCGCGTGTTGGGAAATATTGATCTTGTCATATGCGTGGCGATTTTTTCTGACCAATAATTCCAATCCGTAAAAATTTACGTCTTTGTTTCCTTGGGGCTTACTATTATAGCTCGCTCGAATTTAGGGGCTGGCTTTTACGGCCACTAATAACGTGTTTCTTGAATGAATTATTCAGCTTTGATGTAAAGTAACATTGTTCGATTAATATAAATACAATATTCCGGTTGTTATAAAAAATATAATCATATTTTGTGTCGGCGGTCCAAAATGTATCATCTTATTTTGTACGCCGATAACTCTTAAAATTTTCAATTAAAATATAGACTAAAAATAAAATAAATAAAGGTAACTTATTGAATTTTATATCATGTAATAATTTTTCTTAAAATATTAATTATAATAATTTAAAGTCAAATAAATAAATTTGGTACTGTTGTATTGAAGCCTTTGAGTCTAAAACAATCAAATGTATCAATTTCACTAAATCGATTGTTAATTGAAACTTTCTTGCCTTCAATAACAAAAAGGTCACAAGTTGCCGACCCTTTCGCTTATTCTCCCTTATTTGACGTCCTCAAATTGAGACTTACAGGTATCGATTTTGTTTTACATTACTTGCGAACTGTAGTTGATGCACTCGAAGGGTTCACAGTTCAAAATCAACAGGTTAACTAAACTAATTTAACTAAACTACTAAAGATATGCATTATATATTGATTCATTCAGTATATAATATTTAAGCGTAATTATATCATTAGCCGGAAGCGGACAAAGTGTAATAGAACGAAGCAACTGGAAATTACTATCAAATTCGATTTCGGTACAATAATCTTTTGAATGTGGGAAATTTTATTCGTAAACCGAGTGGAACTAATTTAAAATGCATCGATTAAATTACTAGTCGACAATGTAATAATTACATATATTTGTGGAATAAAGAATTTAAACTGACTGTAGCATCATATTTGAATAATTATGATATAATTGTTACGATAAATATTGAAAATTTTACAAAATATTTCATGCGAGTCGAGGTATGATTGCATTTTTTTCCAAAAATAAATTTCTATATATGAAATTGAACGATTTTATATTTCATAAATAACATACTTTCTAGAATTTTCTGCGATTAACTTTCTTGTCAAAAGTAATAGTTGATATTAATAATATATATTTTTTTTACAAAAATTGGATAAAATGAGTAGTCTTTCTTGCAACGACGATATTAAAAAAGTGATATATTTTTAATATAAAACACGTCACACCAAATGCGCAATTTGTTGCGAAAAATTATTTTTAACTTCGGGCACAATTTTATAATTATATTAAAAAATTTATAATTTACGCGCTCGGCTCAAATGCGGCGTCTCTAATTTATTCCCATGGAATTATCGCCGAAATTTAATTATAAAAGTCTGCAGTCTCTCAGCTTGAGAGCATCTGATGATGAATATTAATATAAAATGCGGCAACTTTGTTCAAGTTGACGAAAGCCTCCATTGATTTAGTAATTACCGATTTAACTCCTTAAAATGAGTATGCGATAAAATGAGTATATATATATATATATATATATATATATATATATATATATATATATATATATATATATATACATATAATATATATTTGTATTATCATCATCATCTTTTACAGCATTGGCTCAAAAACGTTTTTTCCCCCATGGACCCCACCCTAGCTTGCCTAATATTGAATTTTGCTAAATTTATTAACTGTAAATTTGCCTTTTGAATTCGCTGTAAACCATTGCTGGATGAAGGCGTCTCTAGCACCCTTCCATTCGTCTCTATTTTGCGCAACTCTCATCCACCTTACCCCACACATTTTTCTATTTCCCTTGCAGCCTCCTTTCCACTCTTTTAATTTTCTCAAGTACCAGTCTATCACTTATTTTGCTCACCTTTCGTTCATTCTTATAGCTACGTAACCCACTAATTGTTATTCCTTTCTCTCTCTCCACTATATCCACTACCTGTAGCAACTTGTCCATGTGGGTTGCGGGGCTACAGACCTCCTAGTATAGTACACTAGTTGTTTTACCCGGCTTCGCTCAATATTTCTAATATAAAAAGCTTAAACATGGCGAATCTAATAGTAAATATTCATTTGTTTTTTTATTAAATTTATTTGAATCGAAAAAAAATAAAGTAAATACATATATCGAATCGAAACCATATCGAATCGTCGTCATAGAAACTTTGATTTGTTTTCGATGTTACCAACCAACATCACATACATACATACTTACAAAGTCTCTTTCGAAATTATATATTAGAATATGCATGCTATTTTTGTTTGCATTTGATCACCGGTATGGTCAACGAGCTATTACAGCCGGTGTCACGACAAATCACTCACAGACTTTACACTCAATATTGTCAAAAATTTTCAATATAAAGCATTGTCAAAAAAACGAATATGGGTAATACACTAGGGATTACAATACCGAAAGTACCGATACCGGTGGTATCGGTATTTGACCGAAAACAAATTTTTGGTACTACCGGTACTATAAACTAAATAAAATCTTTTGAAAATCCGCAGATTTATCAAAATAATTGATCTGACTTTTACAAACGATTGCAGTGATCATAATTTACACATTAATTTGACTCTACATATATGATTTGATACATGTGTCATTGCATTGATCAAAAACTATAACTGCAGAGATGAATCGGGCTGTAATGGTTCATCTCTGCAGCCCGCCACTATACACTACCCTTGTCATACTTCTCACTCATGTATTCCGTTTCCTATTTCTCCTCATTATGCCGAGCATACAGCGTTCTATACTTCTTTGAGTGCTTTGAATTTTGCGTAACATTTTAGCGTTCAAAATTCAAGTTTCACGTCCATACGTCATACTGGCAAAACACATTGATCGAAGATCTTTTCAGGCAAAGTTACATTTTCGATTTAAAAACGGTGGACATTCGCCCAAATTCACTCCATTCCAATTTCATACGTCTCTTTATTTTCTCTTCGTTACTACATGACATGTCTATTATTTGCTCTAAATATAAAATTTAATCCCTTTTAATAAAATCAAAAGAATCTACTATATTGTTTGTTTTAAAAGGTTGGTAATTTTTCCACTCAAACAAAATTTGAAAGTCTTTAAAAAATTGGTTGATTGATTTTTACTCCATTATCGTATATACTATGTATGCATATATAACATAGAGACGCATCTGAATTGAATAGTTTGTATTAATATTACACAATGGGTTGGATCTTTGTTAAGTAATGTTACGTTAGTTACCATCGTCGGCTTATTTGAAAATAATCTTCAGCTAATAAGCTCAATAAGCTTTCATTTAAGCTTTCAATAAACTCAATAAGCTTTCATTTTTAACCCATATTTTGAAATTCCACAAATTTAATCAACGACCTTACTTTTTTCAGCTGTATATGTATGTACATACATCTTATTGAGAATAATCAAATCACTTATTTTCGTTTGTCATCCATGTTATATCCACTCCACTCCACTTTAGCCTGTATAATACCTACACTACATATTTATACTGCCGCATTCTGATTATATTATATGATACTTCTAACCCACACGTTCGATTTCGATTAATTCTCTTTATTTGGATTATAAATATAAGTTAAATACGTAAATCAAATGAAATTTTACTCTCATTAATTTAATTAATCATTTTTCTATGTTATTTTAGTGATAAAATCGCTTGTTAGTCACATCATAAATTTTCCATTCATATATATGTATATGTATTTAAATATAAATAGTAAGCGTCGTTCGATCGCATACGAATAGCTAATTTCCCCAAACGAATTCGTACGTACATAGTTGATTACGTCATAGCCTGTAAATTTTCATTGGCGTCGGAAAGCCACCCCACTGGATAATATGGGTGACCTTATTTTCGGTCTCACATTTGAGTAAGACGTACGTCACTGCAAAAAATCGAACTGAGAGTCTTTCACGCAAATGTTTATCCCCGATTTTCGGATGTTTGTGCGTTAAAAACAAACAGTTTCGGCGAAAAAATCAATTGCGTCTGAGCGAGACGGAGAAATTTTCGTCTGCGACGCGAATTTCCTTTTTGGGATAGGTTGTGTGTACGTACTACGTACGTATCTAATAAACGATGTCTGTGTCGGAAAATTTCTCATTTTCCGCGAGTTAGCCGGGAATATCGCTTTGTCGAAAAGAATGGATTTTTTTAACGACGGGGATTTTCCGGGCGCGTGATGCGAATTTCAATAGATAAATAGAATCACATTAGATTTCAATGGGGTGTGAAATTTCCGTCGGGGCTTATTGTTTATTTTGAACGGGGCGTGGCTTACAATATCATATAATGCGTCATTGCAGATATTCGCATGTATGGTATGTATGTTAGTACGTATGTAAATAGACAATGTCAGTATGTTTTTTTCTGGAGAATTGTGGTTTAGGAACATTTTTAAAATTATAAAATATATTTATTCTATTTTAAATTTTTTTTAAATAAATTTCCGAGAACAAGTGTACATATGAATGTTTAAGATAAGTAATCTTAAACATTCTTCATGTATTATACATATTTCAAAATAAATGTGTAAGGATTGTAAATAGGTTTTTGAACTCTTTTTTCTATTATGCTGTAGATTAACATTAGAATAATATAATACTATGATTACTAACCAAATTAAATTAAATTGTAAAATAGAAAATGATCAGTAGATCAGTAGCTATTATAAAATAGATGTAAGATGTATTGTGAACATAATTTCGTAATAATAAAAAGCATTTAAAAATCGAAAAATAAATGTGTAAAAAGTAGAAGAGGATAAAAATAATAATCAACTTATATTTTTGAGTAAAAAGTATGAATTGAACAAGCTTTTGTAACTCTTCTCAAAACCTTGATTCAGTATGATGAGAAAATACAGATACAATTCATTTATCCATACAGACATGCAGGGCTGCCGAGAGGAATCCCGGGCCCTGGAAAAATAATTCCGGACACTATGAAAAACTAAAGAAGAGATCTTATAGATATATTTTTAAGAACTATTAGAAAAATACCTGTACAAATGTTAGTTGCTATTTTTTAAAATAACTTAAAAAGAAAGTATGATACAACATAATAAACATTTAGCATTGAATTAATATATATGTATTTTTTTATGTAGAATAATATAAAATATCAATATCAGTCAATCGAAAGTCTCGACACGGGGGCCTTCCGTATAGTCCGGGCACTGGAACTTTACCCTAACTTCCCCCGGGCCCTGTATGCATGTACATATAAAAAAAATATATTTTGCAAGGCCACCGTTTTCAACTAAGAACTAGCAAATTTGGTACACAATCTCATGATACTCACATAACTCTTATGTGAGTGAGAAGGGGTCGGAGAAGTGCTCCTGTATAAAAACATTCACAGTTATCTATGTATGTACATATATACGTAGATCCTCTAAATTTGAATTAAAGTTGTAAACATAGGTATATTAAGTAAATAATTATGTTCCATAGTGTTACCAGGTACATAAAATCTTATATATTACACTACATCTTTATTGTTAATGGCTCACTTTATATATATCATCCAAAATAGATGCATTATATCATTTATTTTCATTCTTTCACAAATTTTATTATAGTTAGACATAGTTTTTTTAAAAATAAGAATAGTTATACATACATAATATGGTATTCTTAATATCAATATTAATCAAACTGCTTTAGAATTATTCGTCCGATATAAACAATGTATATAATTTTTTATATAGAAGTTAATGCCAGTACTACTCTGATTTTTTGAAAAACTTGAAACATGAAACTTTTTTCAAATGTAATATGAATTAATGTAATATTGTAAAAATGTATCATACATACCTATGTATATGTATATATGTACGTATGAATACATATTTTCCATTTAATTCACTTTATAAATAGTTGAAGGGTTTACAATACATAGTACCATATAAGGTTTCTTGTTATAGTGTTCATAATATCTAGAGGTCAGAACCTTACATGAAAATATTTTGTGTTGGATAGCAAAAAATTGATTTTTATTGTAAACATACATACATAATACTGATAAAATGAATATATGTGTATCTCATTTAAAATTTGAGAAAATAATCAATTAACTAAAAATTTGAAGACCATTTATTTTTAAAGTAATCAATTTTTTTGAATGGAAAGAATTTATATTTAGAAACAAGTTTTATAAAATATGTAACATTGTTGATGGAGATTCAAGTGTTTAATTAAACTTTTTCAGGATGTCGCCTTCATAAATCCGGCCAATGTTGTATTCGTTTACATGCTGGTGAGGGAGCTCGTCGATGGCGAGGACATAAGCCGGGAGCAGGATCTGCAAGCGGTCGTACTCACCTGCCTTTATCTGTCGTACTCGTACATGGGCAACGAGATTTCATACCCGTTGAAGCCATTCCTCGTCGAGGACTCCAAAGAGAAGTTCTGGGACAGATGTTTGCTGATAGTCAACCGGCTATCATTCAACATGCTGCGGATAAACTCAGAGCCGGGCTTCTTCACGGAAATATTCACCGAGTTGAAAGCATGCGGCGTCGGCAATATAGTAACAAATACTGTGCCACCGCCTGTGCAAAATTTGAACAATGTCTCAGTCGGTACTTGCAATACAGTCAGTACCGCAGCTTGACGCAAGGAAGTGACCGTTGTTCGACTTTTACTGGCCGACCAGCCGAGTCAGGTCTAGCGGCCGAGCTCGGTGGCTCGGTGTGCACCCTCTCACTAGTCAAAATGTTGATGTTAATGATGAGCTGACAGGTAAACCGAGGTAATAAAATAACGTCTGTCAAAAATCAAAAACGCCTACAATACTCGAATAGGAAATTATTACAATGCCCGTTAACAATAAATAAGTTTCAAATCCTACGTCTCAAAAAAAAAAAAAAAATTGCAAGATCGAGAGCCTTGAGAAATTCCCTTCCAGTTTCAGGACGATCCAGTGTGATATTCATGATTGTATTGTCGATACCAGTGGCGTGCCGTCCATGGAAACATTCCAAAAAACATTTAATTTATATAAATTGAATTAATTTTTCAAATATTTAAAATACTTAAAATAAATTAATATAATATAAAAAATAGGGTAAGTATAAAGCTCTATTGCATTGAATAAAAATTTTATTAGGTATTTTATTATTTATTCCCACGGTTTAAAGTTGCCGCACGCCACTGGTCCGTAATATAACGGCATTGCCAAAAATAAGACTACATACAATATGAAAATGAGAAGCCTCTATACTTTTGAGTAATAATATATGCCTCTAGTATTAATTTGTATAAAAAGATAACATGTATGCCTATATTTTGAAAATGAACCATATTTTAATTTATTTTTGTTAATTTTTACATAAATTTTGGACCCGTGAATATATTTCACATAAGCTTCAGATGCTTTTTGAATTATACTTTGATTAAAATGTATATTATTATATATTATAAGATCATTTGTTACAGCACAAATGTTCTTCGAATATACGAGCTTCTAATTAGCCTATTTACATTTTCACTATATTCACAAAATTCAATAAAATTTTAAAATACATACATCATATTAAATAAAGTAAAAAGGTCTAAATATAAGACTACTCATGTACAAACTGCCATTTCAAGTCAATCGACAATAAATAATAATTCCATATTAAAAAATAAGCATCCATCTCCATTTTTTGAATATTAAGTTATTTTATTATTCTAAAAATACTTGATCACATCCAGATCTTACCGAAAGTTAACATAATATGTTAAAAAATTATGAATTAAGATATTCATGGTTCTCAATTTATGTAAAAAAATAAAAATAAAGTGCATATAGTCAATTTACACTTTCAACTGTTCTCAAACAATCAATCCATAACATGAATTTCAATAGCTTATCAATGTTGAAAATAATGATGTAAATTTTTCGTATATGTACATATTTACATATTAATATGTATGTACATATGTACATACATATTAATTTAACAACAAATTATTTTTTCGAAAAACATGATGATATTTTATGGATACGATTGGTTTGATTGATAAGTTTACTTGTATGTAATTTTCAATGATCGATATCAGGTTATATCAAGTCAAAAACACTCTCAACCGGCTTTACATTCTCACGACGACATATTTTATTTTAATAAACTTTGAGAATCACAGTCTGAATAAAAGTCAACTTAATTTTAGACAGCTAGATAATTTCCAGAGCTCAATGAAGTTATCGGACTGAGATCAATTTAATGCCAAAGATTCTAATATCAAGCACTAATCGCTCATTTGAAGAAATATTTATATTTCAACATTTTTTGCACAAAAAATGTTTCAAATATGAACTTTTTCTTCCAGAAATTATTTTGAAAAAATTTAAAACATTCGTAGATTTTACAATATGAATCTCTTGATGTAATACGAAGACCGGCGATCACCAAAAGTGCATATTGTGGATCATGGCTTTCAACAACAGGCTTGCAAAGTCCGCAATATACAATCAGAGTCATCGCTGTATGAAACAACGAAGCAAGGTTTTTAGATGTGGGAAAAAACATGATTTTTACATGTAGTTTCCATTATTGTACGAGGCAAATTAAATACAATTTTAATACAGGCAGTTCGAAAATCCCATTTTAGTAAATATTTGATATTATAATTATATGAATGTGGAATAGAAACTGAATTTACTATTAGTATTGTAAAAACTTATTATTAATTTTAAATTTATTCGATACTTAACATTCTTGAAAATTTTTTCAAAAAAATTGTAAAAATACTCATTTTTTATATATAAAATTTATGTAGTATGTATTTATTTCGATTCTATTCTTTACTTAAATTATAATGTGTTCGTGCCTTGAATATGTTTTATATAATTATTCAATTATAATTCTTTTCGAACATCACCATGTGTACTATAATATACAACAACAGAGTCTCACATCATGAAAGTATGTAAAATAAAAGTTTAGTTTATTTTTAATACATATGTATATTAGTTGTGTCTAGTAGATCGTGTGAATATTTTATTTTAATTTTATCATTGTTCATATTATAAAATGAAAGTTTTTTATGTTTAACATTATTATAGTATCTTTACGTCATCTTTTCATATAAAATTAAATCTATATATTATATGAAATATTTGTAATTCTATCACACAATCTAATATTTCTATTGAAGATTCTTTTTTGCATAGTCGAATTTCAGTTTCTGTAATTAGACACTAAAAGAGTTTAAAATTTTAACTTAAGATTATATGTAGATGATACTGTTTGCAATGATAATTTAATACATATGACAGTTTTTATTTGCATTACATTCTTTTAATATTGATTTAAATTATATTTAATTTGTAAACGTTGTGTTATAATTTAATGGCAATATTTTATAGTTATTTTGTTCCGAGGCTTTCGTTTTCTATGTTCAATGAACGTTTCTTTATTTTAATATTCAAGGTGCATTTAAGATCTATTAGAGATTTTGAGGGTAGATAATGAAACAAAAATGTCATGAAATACAATGTAATTTAATAACCGTATCGTTCATTCCAATGGCAACGTAGATATGTAAAATATAATTAGATTTATCAGTGAACTGTTGATGAACTATTTATGAAGGAAGCAGAATTTTTATTTGTTCACTTTTTGGTGTTGCATATTCGTATTACCGAAGAATTCATTGTGTATTTATTATAATGAAAATAAGAGACTTTTATTCTGAATAGAACTCCACTTTTGCCTAAATAATAATATAATTTGAAATTACTTGAATTTGTTGCTCTTAATACCATTTTTAGAGACACGTATTTTGGGCATTTTTAAAATATGCTAATAGATGCTAAATTCGTGAAATATGCGAATAGATGCTAAAATAACAAACAAAAGTGAAATTTGCATAATAAAATTTATAAAATTAATAGACAATTTGAAAGGGTCTTCCTATCCCTTTACCCATTTATTATGTGAAGAAATTGAGGGGATAAAACAGAGCTTGCAGTTTACCATAGACGGTGTTTTTCATTTCGAAACCAAGCAACTACTTTTGTCTACTACTGTAAACAAAAGAAGACAGTTGGAGCTGTGTATCCAAAAGGCTGCTCAAAAAAGCGTCTTAAAACTAGACTCGCACTCAAGACTAAATGAGACAAATCTATTCCTCCAAGCATTGAGTAAACTATTCAATTCATCTGTGGCAGTTACAAAATCTAATATTAATGTTAAAGAAACAGTTTTGCTTTTTAGAAACCTGCCATTGTTTAATGTATTAACGGAGGCTCAATGTTTGGAAGGATATCAACACTTTTTTAGACAATTAATAGAGAATATAAAAAATGAATCCACGCCGGATATATTGCTATTCTTGATGGCAACAAAAATTAAATATGAAGAGTTTGGTTTTACAGCTCTAAAATCTATTTGGTGTCCCGTCAATAGTGAGGATGCTGAAAGGTATTTTAGTAAATACAATATAATTGTTATCGATCATCGCACGAATCTCAAAAAATAATCTGTAGAAATATCTCCATGTTGAGTTTTAATAAATTTTAATTTGTACTATATTTTTATATTCATATTTTTTGTTTTTGTATTTTTATATTCATGTTTTTTTCATTATAATTTTAATTCCAAAACATTTTTCAATTTTTCTATTATTTTTTAATGGTTGTTTTGTCTTGAAATTGTATATACATATGTATATACATTTTATTAAAATTCATCGAAGTTTTTATTTTTTAAAATTAAACTCTTCATAAAAATAGATGCTAAAATTGAACATTTTTAATGCCCTAAAACGCTAAAATGCAAAATGAAATAATAAAATTGACAAAAATAGATGCCTAAAATACGTGTCTCTAACCATTGTTCATTTTGTTTATGGTTAAATGAGTATGCAGGCAATCCAATAAAAATGCAATAAATCTTGTCATTACAAGCTTTTTTTTAAACTAAAAACAGTAGATTTCATAAATATTCAAATGTCTCATGTTAGATATTATACAACTAGTTCAGTAATTTATATGCCATACCAAATAAAATGTTTATAGAATTATTAAATACATAGGAATACACAGGCCACGATGATCTAAAAAATTAGGAGTGTAATTATTATTAAATGTAAATTGTGTTACGTGTATAAATATTAATGATTGTCTCATTGAGCCAGGGATGTGCAATACGTATTTGTGAAGAACGATTGATCGTTCAATCTTTATATTATTGTGTAAATGTTTTGCATTTATTATTATTTTTGTTGTTGTTATCGAAATAAAGTGAATGTACGTACGTATGTGTCGACGGAATATTTAAGAAATTATCGTATGGGTTACTCGAAAGTTTATTTTTCTTAATAGTAGGAAAATTCGTAAATTTGAATAGTTATGTATACATACATATAATACAAATTAGTAAAATCTCATTTGATTATTGAAACTTTTGCATTTCAATTGTACATCTGAATAATATGACGAATAATTTCGAATAAATTTTCTTACAACATGAACTAAAATGTTTGACATTACACTCATAATTCTCATTATTTTTCTTCTTGAGGTTTTATTTTGTTGAAGATTTGTAAAATACTCGTATTAGTTTTATTTTTTGTAATGTATTTTTGAATTGCAAGCCAATTCAATTAATTAGATTTTTGGGAAAAAAGTAAGCCACATTTATGTATGTAGTTTCAAGATTAAAATTTTGTAATGCAAAAAATCTTTCATAAATATTATGTACTATGCATAGGCATAATTTTGTATTCTACTACTCTATATTACTCGTGATATAATTTATTTATTATTTAGATTATTCTGTGATTTTCAAGTTATTGTGATAGTATTTATTTGATATATTTTAAAATATAATATATTTTTACGTTCTTGTTTTTTTTAATTAAATATATACATATTATATTGACAGACATTGTAATACCTTAATATGTTTTCTTTTTGTTTTTTCAATTACATGTACCTTAGTAAAATATATAATCAGGGTAGTGTTAAAAACATTTTCTCTGATGAAGCTCAGTCCATTTAGTGATCAAGGCATTATAAGTACTTTATAAACAGTGTCTTTGCAATTATACTGTTGTTTAATATTAAAAAAATAATGTAAATACCGAGCCCGAATGAATAAAATAAAACAAATTTCTTACGTAAAAATCTTTCATTCTGTTTGTTGTTAGGTTATCCATTAAAAATTATGTAGATACCTCGGCAATTGAAAACAGTGACAAATTCTTATAAGTTTTTTCAATATTTAATCTAATATGATAATACTTTTTGTTTGTTTGGATTTTTATTTGTGGGATGCAATCCTAAATACAAAATATAAATCGAAAATATTTAAAACTCGTAAGCATTATATTAATTGTAAGTATTTGACATTGAAAAATAGATATGTTTTACAACTTTTATATTGGATTTATATTTTAAAATAGAAATTTCAAAATCTTGTACACCACTATAGCCATCTAATAATTTGGTTCAAACTAAAATTCAAGTAGGTATGTATGTATCAGGTGTCCAACATATGGTTCGCTTAAGTATTTATTCATAATGAACTCTTGATTTCCAAACCTCAAATACTGCAACAAATTTATAAAAATTCCAGATGTTGAAATACAATAAAGGAGGTTTCTAAAAATATTGAAGTTCATCATTTAACAAGCTGGCAATAAGATTTTACTTTTTTTTATAATTATGTTGTGTTATTTGAAATGTGGACTGTTTCTAATCATTAAAGAAATAAAAATTAATTTTCTACTTACTTTAAAGAATTTTATGGGTTAATTACAGGGACGTCATTTCAGCTTTTTCTTAGGGGTGGCAGGAAAAAATTGTACAATTTTTTTTTTATATCGGAATAAAAATGGAAAATATTCTTTGCATACACCTCATCGAGTTTTAAAATATAAAAGAATAAGCTTATTTTTGAAAAATGAATTATAAAAATATTATGTAAAAAGATAAAAAAAGCGCCTCAGGCGAAATTTTTTTTCCAAAAATCTTCACATGGTCAGCAAAAATCGTCCATCAGACTGTGTCACTAAAAAACTATCAATTAACTTAATTTCTACCGACTGTCTTTACTTTATCTATGTACATATGTACGTAATAACAATAGATGAAGTTTTGAGATCATGCAAAAAATTCAAACTCAGAATCGATTACGAGTCACTGCCAGCGTCGGTTAAATTTGATATATTATCAAGTTACGAGTATATATAAAATTTAACCGACAGTGGCAGTTTACCGGATTTTTCTTCCACTATTTTAATCGACCCTTCAAATATCTGTGCTCTTCTGCGTCCTTATAAATTATAACAATTCGCTCCACAGATCGAAGAATTTCTAAGAATTTTACCCAAGGAATACCATTTAACAAAACAAAATATAATATAACCTTTTTTACATAGCTTTATTGCAGCGATTCTATTTCGGGCCTAGTCTATGCTACTCAAAAGTAACATAGCATAACAATCATATTATTTCATTAATCTTTAAATTCTTACTGTTTTCCAGTGGCGGCTCGTGATAATTTTTAGTGGCGGGGCTGCACTGAAAAGATGTCTAAAAAATATCACCATAATTGTTCTATCATGTCATAACAGGACAAAATAAGCACAATTTTTGGCGTACGACCACTTACATGTGGATTTAAGTATTATTGAAAAAAAACTAGCAAAATTCACCACCCATTAAAGGGGTGGTGAAAAATTGAAAAAAAACCTTCTATTTAAAATTAAATTCCATTCTTCGGTTTTTAAGTGCTACAAATTTATCAATGACTTTTTTATTTAAGTCCGGTATTTCCCCAATCATTTCTTTTTCTATGCTAATCATAGCTAATGCGGTTAATCTATCCTGCCCCATCGAATTTCTCAAAAACGATTTAATTCTCTTAAGAGCTGAAAAACATCTTTCCGGTTCTGCTGTGGTCATAGGAGTTGTAACAATTATTTTTAAGACGGAAAAAACCTCTATCAGCGAATTTTCAACACCCGTATCACGAAACAAATTATAGATTTTATAAACACTGTTCATATTTTTAAATTGATGAAGTTCATACAATGCCCGTAATTCCGTTTTTAGACGTTGTTTATCCAGCATTGGGTATGCTTTAACGGTTTCGTCGACTTCGGTTGACAGAATATTATCTGAAAATGAAATATTAGTGTATATACAAGGGAAAATAATTTTGCAGCAGACAAATGATTTGTGAACTTAAACCGTGTTAAAAACAGTGTTTTCTAAATTCACACTATTTCAAAACTAAGGCATGGCAGCTGCCATGGCATGCCCCCCCCCCAAATGACGTCACTGGTTAATTATATACATATATTGCATATATTAAATTAAAGATCTTTTGAAGATTGTTGAATTATTTTTGTTTTTAGCTCTATAGTTATAATGTAAAATTACTAAAATTCTTTTCCTAAATACTATGGAGAGTGAACGAATGAGACGACTGGCATGTTAATGCACGTGTTTATTATATGACAGCTGAAGACAGAGTGAGTAGTAGCTCTCCGAACCCAGCCGAGTTGGTTCCCACTCGCAGGAGGCAACCAAACTCGACCATGTCGTATAAGCGAGCCGCCACATCACTCCCCCCCCAGCATCAGCGATACCAAAATTACAAAGAAACAAATTTTACAAAAGAAAAAAATTATTGTTACACAAAGAGAAAAAAATTATTACGTGGGGAGAAAAAAAATTGTTGACGTGGGTCATCCGCTGTGTACATAGGTGTACCGCCCTGAATGGTCGGTAGATTCGAGGGCGGTGACGTCGCGAGCAGGACGGTGGGTGGTCCGATGGTCGCGCCGATGCGATGCGATGCTGCGGCGGCGCCGCTCTTCCGAGGCTGATGTCGGTTGGTGGGGCGGCGGGGGCGGCAGGGGCATCGATGTGGTTGATGATACTCCGAGCTGGACTGTGAGTCGTTGTGGCTCGTGGAGGTGTTGTAGCGCTACCGCCCGTCTCGGCGTGACGACGCTCGTGGGGACGGGCGGGGCCTTGATGATGATGATGATGATGGTGCTGAGGTGGTGTATGTCTTGTGGTGCTGGATGACCGTTCTATGTGTAGTGGATCGCGCATGACTCCACATCCAGCTGTCAAGATCGTCGTCTCATTCGCTCCCCCATTTTTTTAAGCACCTGTCATCGACGTTGTGGCTGGACGTCGGTAGGTAGGTAGGTAGGTAGGTAGGTAGCCGTGTCTGCTCGTTTATTGTCACCCGCGGGCCGCGACGCGTGTTGATGGCGATGGGGGCGCGGCGGGTAGCTTCTCCCGCCTGACTCGGCGAGGCAGGGATGAGCGGCATGGGATGAGCGGCATGTTAAAATTGATCGAGGCTGCGTGGCTCGATGTCGGGGGTCACCAGTATGGAGAGTGAACGAATGAGACGACTGGCATGTTAATGCACGTGTTTATTATATGACAGCTGAAGACAGAGTGAGTAGTAGCTCTCCGAACCCAGCCGAGTTGGTTCCCACTCGCAGGAGGCAACCAAACTCGACCATGTCGTATAAGCGAGCCGCCACAATACTAATACGGGAAACATTTAAGTAATCGGTGATGTAAAAGTACTGCATATATTTATGTATAATAACAAAAAACACTATTTTAATCTTATTTACGATTCGGTGATTATTCCGCACAAAGGGATCTCGCGCACGTCATTAAAATCTCGATCACGGAACATCTAAAAACCCAAATACTCCATTGATTTAAAGCTACTCACGTGAAATATTGTACTAACGAGAACTTGAGTGCCACATATTCCGTATTCGCAATTAATGTGCCAACGATTGTTGTGCGTGAGATTGTTTTTTGCGGAATAATCCGTTTACCCTTATTTACAACAAAAAAGACGCAAGAATATATCTTTTATTTTTTTCTAACCATGGCCGTGTTGTACGGTGCTTGGTTTACTGTCAACGCATGGATGTGGTTGGCGGCAAACATTGAAAGCTAGTCAGCAAGTGGCTTCCGTCATGTCAGACTTCCCGGATCCCGACGAGGAGTTCGAGTTGATGTATGGCGATGATTTGGACGTGCTCAGAGAACAAGAACGTAAGCAGTCTTGCAAATTTAAGCGAGTTAGCCATTTTTGCATGCTCCAACGTTATATACAGAACTTGTTGATTTACAAAACTCTTTTCCAAACACCAAAACCACAAAACGTTTACTCATTTTTATATTCTAATGAAAATAAGTGCACATATCATGAAGGCTTTGATTGGGAACACATTGCATCGTATTTTCACAAATTATATAGCTATTGTGCAATAATGTACTTCAACCTGACAGAGCAATATTACATAGATCTCTAAAGGTCTAATGTTTCTATTATTTAATACATTTTCATTCATTTTCTTCAACTCCTATTCACTAAATGACTATGACTTATTTATGTACAAACTGAATTAACATCTATTTGAAAGTTTGCCATATTATATTATGATGCATACTAATTTATTCCACTTGGAATCTCTTAGAATAAGATCAATTTACAATTGTTTCTAATTATGCAGACCATAAACGATCTTAATTCAAAAATGAAAACAAAAGAATATTTTCAATATACATACATATATATGTAATATACAAAGGTTTATACGAAATTTCAGATGAAAACCTTGCTGATTCTAGAAATCATGCCCGCCGTTCCTTAGATTTTTCAAGTCCAGCCATCAGTAAAACTTTCGGTTCAAATGTGAATAGAAATGCATCGTTAACAGCTTCCACATTAAATGACAACATAATATCAATTGATGATAATGTCAATACGGAGAACAGTACTCTCAATGTGAGCGGTATAGAAGATATTCCGGAATCGTTACCTCCATCACAAAAGCGCACTGTGACAGATCTATTTGGCGACATTGATGATTTAGACTTCGATGAAGATGTTTATCAAAATTCTAAAAGGAGCAGAATTGAAAGTGAGGACGATCTAAATGCAGCGTTGATTGAAAGGATTTTATATGAAAGGAAAAGAAGGACTGAGTTGAGCAATCCAGTGCTCATGCTGAATAGAGATTATACTGTATCTGATAATAATAAAATTATTGAAAATATATCGAATTCTATTCCGAGGTATGTTGAATGAAATACTTTAAATTTACACTTGTATTATTTATTACTATTGTATTGATTTATTTTAAATTTAGATGGCCGTTTATAACACTAACCAAAAGCGATGGAAGAAAATTATACGTCCGATTTCACGATGAAGAATACATGGAAAGAGAAGTCGATGAAATTACAAAGTCGCATGGTGATTTTAAAAGCTTGTTGGGGGTAGCTTTCAAAGATTCCTGGAATGAAGCTAAAGCTTATGTTTGTTTGTTAATATGTAATCATTTATATCACACCCCTTGAATATGCTTAATTTTTTCTTCAATTTAATTATAGTTGGAGAGTAAAAACATGCAAAATAAAACAGTCGATATTAATGGAGACGAACTTATGGTTGTGGAAACTGAACAAAATGCAGAAAGTGGTGACCGGTCTCAACTTTGGGTTGAACGGTATAAACCGATGCGATATGTCGAGTTATTGTCTGATGAGTCTACAAATAGAACTTTATTACAATGGTTGAAAATGTGGGATAAGGTAACATATTGAATTTTAGGTTTTGTATTTATGCATTTCAAATTTGTTGAGAAATATTATAGATCTTTTGATGAGTTAACATTTTTTATTATTTTCTTATTTGAATTCTGAATAGTCTCGAGGCACTAATTGAAACTTATTAAATATCTACATATATTAAATTAGTATTTTAATATTTTTAAGGTAAATAAATTTATATTGGAGTTATGATTCTGCATATTCATTTAATTTGGTTTTATTGTAAATGATTTAAAAACTGTTTTAAAGTTTCGTGTTTAAATGTGACACCAAGTTTTATTCCCTAGTAAGAAGATTAGTTTTTGTATTGTGAATGAGTTTTTATTAGATTTATAAAGCTACAGTTATATTTACAAACTAAATTCACTCCTTAATCAAGTTAATACACTTATATAAAGTACGTATTATGAAGTTATTGTAACTAAATATTTACAAGCCGACTGTATTTTATAAGTAGGTTGTCTATTTGTATTACAGTAGGTTGTTTATTTGTATATTGTCACCAATTCATTTTTTATTGTTAAAGTTACAGTGTTATGTATGTACATATATTAAGGTCGTAACATATGAAGTTGCTGATTTTTGGTTAGTTGAAGTTTGATCGCGTTCCAGAAGGTTATGTGCAATTTTTTTGTATTTCGGCTTTTTTGCTTTGACAGAAGCAATGTGTCCTTCAATTGTCTTTAAATACGGAGTCATTCCTGTTATTGTATAATTGTTTTTCGACTCTATATAACATGCGTCAACGAAAGTTTTACGGCTCCTTTTCTTGTATGTATTCAAATTATGTCATAACATCAATGGTGCATCCGGAAAAGGATCTGTTGATGAGAGAACAATTCGATTTTGGTTCGAAAAATTTCGTTTTCGCAATATGGATCTCACGGTAGACCGAAAACCACGTTAGATGAAGACCGATTGAAGAAGAAAACCCACCTACTATAGTTTGGATTATCACATCCACACTAGGAGTCAGTGAAATTACTGTTTTTCGCCTGGAAGCAATAGGGAAGGTAAAAAAGTTGGTTCAAGACAAATTGGTTCCGCATGAACTGACTGACCGTCAGAAGCTAAGACGCTCATATTCTTCAAAGACAACAATTAAATCAAATTGATAGAAATGAATGAATACATCCACCTTATTCGGCAGATCCATAGCCAACATATTTTCATCTTTTCCGCTATTTTTACTAACCCCTTCTTAGCTTGTAAGAAATTAAATTTACAGTAACAAAACAAATAAGTAAGGGATTCAAGGAATTTATTGTCTAAAAATGTAGATTTAATGAAAAAAAAGCATTTATGATCTAGTATGTATGTAAAAAATCATAGACTGTAATGGCTTATTTTGAATGAATGTTTTAAAATGTTGAAAATATCATGTTTTTAACTCATACCTACAAAATCGGCAACTTCTATGTTATCCGTTCGGGTTTTTTTTTCATTACCTATATATACATAAGACGATTTTATTTATGTTTTCAATTAGTGCAAATTGTTTTTTTTCGGGTTAATTAATTATTAGTTTTCTGCATAAAAATTTGCCATAGTTAAAATGTTATAAAATATGTCCCAAGCCCTGGTTATTATCATTGACTGGTACCCCCCTCTAGTCAGGCCTAGTTACAACCTAATAGTTACAATATGTTGTGTTATTTACAGATAGTTTTTAATAAAGAAATAAAAATAAAGAAGCCAGATACCAGCAACAAGTTCAACAAACGTTCAGGAAAATTTGAATTCCGCTTTAATAAGAAAACCACGCTAAACAATGCCCAAGAAGAATTGTTTACAGAATTAGACGATAATCACACACCTAAATATAAAGTGGCGTTATTATGCGGACCTCCCGGCTGTGGTAAAACCACACTAGCACACATAATTGCTAAACATGCAGGTTAGAATTCAAACTACACTATTATATATTTAAATCTATGTGCTATAATCATTACTATATGTTATTATAATGTGCAGGTTATAAAGTAGTTGAAATTAATGCGTCTGACGATAGAAGCATTGATGCATTTAAAATGGCACTGGAAAATGCTACCCAGATGAAATCTGTCCTCGACGATCAAAAGCGACCGAATTGTTTGGTTTTAGGTAATTTTTAATACTAACTTTATTTTATTTTGTTTTGTGCAAATATTGTATGATTTAATTGTATTCAGATGAAATTGATGGAGCGCCTTTGCCAACTATAGAGTATTTGATTAAATTCGTTTCTGGTACTGCTTCAGTAAAGCCAAAGAAAGGAGTGAAAGCCCGATCGAACATCTTGAAGAGACCTGTTATATGTATTTGTAATGATGTTTATACACCGTCATTGAGACCACTTAGGTAATTATTTATAATTGTTATTGCATCTACATACATATACATTATCCTGATTCAGATTCTACTGTAATTTTTATCCAATGTATTATGTATTGCTAATTTTCTTTTTTATTTTGTAGACAAATTGCATTTGTAGTTCATTTCCCACCGACTGAAATATCTCGGTTGACACAGAGATTGAACGAAGTTACCATAATGGAAGGTTTGAAGGTAGATGGAGCTGTGCTATCGGCACTCGGTGAAAAAACTCACAATGATATACGATCTTGTTTGGGTGTGCTCAATTTTTTAAAGTCAAAACAAAAACAGGTATCTATCTAGTTTATTTTTATGGTTTACATATGTATGTTTGTGTTTTTTATATTAATTTTATTTGTGTAGCTGAGACTATCCGATATAAATAATATCGATATAGGACAAAAAGACATGTCTAAAGGTTTGTTTCAAGTTTGGCAAGAAATATTTCAAATTCATCAGCCGAAAGTTAAAAGGTTTGAAGACTTAAAAGATGCAGCCAAGTTGAAGAGAAATAATTTTATGAATTTAGGAGATGATGTTGCTGATTCTGGAAATATTGACACGTCTTTTAAAGGACGGAGTAGAAGAATACTAAACACCGTACATTCGGCTGGAGACTATGAAAAGTATACATATTTTATACTCGATGAAAATAAATATTTTAATTTTTAGCGATATATGTATAATAGATAATGGAATGTATCGAATTTACCATTTTTAGATTGATACAAGGAGTCTATGAGAATTTTCTCAGTATGAAAGTTCGTGATTCTATGATGCTTGGCGTCAATCAAGCCTTCGAATGGTTCTTGTTGACCGATATATTCACTGCTTTCATCAATCATAATCAAAACTACACATTGATGTCGTACATACCGTACTCTTTTGTATGTTGGCATTTACAATTCGCCAGTTTGAACTGGCCCAAGATTAAATTTCCCAGTCAAGGATTTGAGGTAGTACTAATTTGATATATTCTGACATTATCGAAATCTATCTATTGTTAATAACGGTTTGTTTGTAGGTTTTTCAAAAGAAAACTCAATTTTCTGGAATCACATCGGGAGTCGAAAAGGGTGTATGTCCAAGTACAAAGCCCTTTATAACTAAAACTGTTTTGATACTGGATTCTTTGCCGCTGTTGCCGCATATTATCAGTCCTTCTTTGAGACCTGTGAACGTTCAAGTGATTGATTTTCTTCTTGTGAAGTAAGATTTATTATATTTCGTTTACTAATTATTGTCGTTGTTTTTATTTAGCTTTATTCAGAGAAGGAAAAACGCGAAATGAATACGGTAGTTGGCGTAATGTTGGATTACGGATTGCAATACGTTCAGGAAAGGACTCAAGACGGTACATATAATTATGTTTTAGATCCAGATATTTACAAAGTTGGAATATTCAGTGAGTAAAAGTTTGCATTTGTTGTTAAGTTTTGTATTTTTTTTGTGTCTTTTTTTATTTTGTGTTTCATTTTTAGATGAGAAGAATTCTCGTGTTAGAAATTTGTCATATGCCTTAAAGCAGCTTATATCCAGAGAAGTGGATTTGGAGAAAATGAAAAGAACCGAATTGAAAGTGGCTCCATTGAATGAAAGCGCATTGCAAGCCATTAAACAATCTAATGCAAATACTTCATCGAAGTCGTCTGTTCAAGAAAAGAACAGTACGCCTAATCATTTGCAGAAATTGGAGCCAAAGCTGATTAAACCTGCAGTAAGGGTGAGTAATTGTACTGAATTAATTTATTTACCACTCTGGGGTGGGATTTTTGTCTGTATGTTTATTTTTGTATTGTAAGGCATTTTTGACTTACAGTAAACGTAGCAAAAATTTATGATCATAAGAGGAGTAATAAAGTTATACATATTTACAATATCAGTAAAAATATGTGCACGATGTACTTTTATATATTTTTTTGCTATAAAATAAAAACAGCTTTGTTTGCTAGAAAAAAAGCCTTCTCTAATTCCAATTCTTTCTTGGAGCTCTGGTTTCGACTGTAGCTATGATTACATTTTTCTATATTATTTAAAAAAAATATTATACATATTTAAGAATTGGTTAGACATTTGAGTGCTGGTTTTATAATAATTTAACACTTGAATGGTCTCCGAAGAGTACCGACTATTTGAATATTGAAATACCGGTGTAAAACAACATAAGATAGAGACGTCTTTAGCAAATCTTTTATAATGCGTCGAACCGTTAATCGCAAGTCTCGGTCGCTGAAAGCTATCTATATTCGACGTTATCTCTTTTTCCTCGTAAGACAAATTTGCACGTCATCTGCAGTGCATGCATTATGCAAGGGGTGTAATTACAGTGGCGGCTATATCCCACCCACCACCACCACCACGGGTCTTCTTCACACGGGTTTTCACGTTTTTCAAGCTGGTTTCACCGTAATATATTCCATCAGTGAACCGAGGCTTTTGTACTCATTGGTTACGGCTACACTTTACCCCATTCCAGCAATGACATCGTGGGTGGTTCATGTGCACAAGTTGCGACACTATTTTCGTTCGATTTATTAAACGCATAATTGCATTTTGAATTGTAATATATTCTTGCAACATGCAATCTTGCTTTGGTGTACACAAAATCGATGCACGCCATTTTTACTAACCTCTTCTTATTTCTTCGATGACTCACATGTTTGTTGTAAACATATTTCAATGCATTGTATGCGAAAATTTCCATTGGCGACTCGTATTCCCGAGGAGTACTTTGAAGCTGTGCTTGCAAATTTTTTTTGTGTTCTTTTTGTTAGGCTGACCATATTATCGTATTTCAGAATTTATAGATGGGAGTACGATTATTGCAATCAATTTCTATTCCTATCATAATTTGAGTTTTAATGATTTATTTAGTTAATAGAAGCCATATTGTACTAATGGCATATGTTTACTTGGTTTCTGTATCAACTTTTAGTACTTGTATTGTAGTGTGCAGCAGTGGCGTATATTGGGTGTGTGCTAGGTGTGCGGCGCACACCCGTGAAAACCAAAGACCACATAAAGTAGTATTTTAATACAAAATAATGTGTTGTTGTATAAACAGGCATTGATGTGTATGGTGTATTTACCGCGTGCGCTAAATGTATGGTGTATGGTGTGGTGTGCAGTCTGCAGCGTGTTGTGTGATGTTAGATGTAGTTTGTGCGCCGCGACGAGAGAATACCTATGCCGTGCAGCAAATTGGTGGGTTTGGTTGGAGTGTGCAGGCGGATATTCGCTTGTATAGGTTTGTTCGCGATATTAAGACGTACGGTGTGCTACGACTTCAGAGCACCGCGCACCGCACCGCACCGCACCGCACCGCACCACTCGGCAATTGACCGAATGCGATGCGACACGTGGTCTCGTACTTTTTCGCACATTCGTATTTTTATGGTCATTCGTATCTCAGTCATACCTCTAATAACTAATAATGGCTAACAGTGTTCAAGACATTTTAACTATTCCGTTTTCAAATAGAAGTTTTGAGATAAAATTAAAAATAATTAAAGATGGGAAACCGTGTCCGTCTCTTCCAAATTTATCCAGTTTGCATAAAGAAAAAACAAAAGTTTACACTAGACATTTTTGCGTTTCAAATTATAAAAAATTCGAATGGATTACAGGCTGTGAAATTCGATCCAAACTTTTCTGCTGGCCATGTTTATTGTTCTCCAAAGATATTAATGTGTGGAACAAAGAAGGATTTGCTGATCTCAACCATTTGACAGCAGCACTGAAGAAACACGAAGGATCGCAGGCACACGTTCAATCATTTCTTTCCATACAAATGTTTGGCAAACAACGAATCGACGTATTAATTGACAGTCAACGTAAAGCCGAAATAAGTCGACATAATGAACAAGTAAATAAAAATAGAGATGTTTTAAAACGAATTATTAACGCAATAATCTATCTAGGAAAACAAGAACTGTCCCTGCGAGGTCACGACGAGTCATGTAATTCCGTAAACAAAGGCAATTACATTGAATATCTAAATGCTCTTCGAGAATATGATTCTGTTTTAGATACTCATTTAAATACTGCTACTACCTTTCGTGGTACTTCTCCAAGTATACAAAATGACATAATCGAAGCAATCGCTCATGTTATTAAAGTTCATATAAAAAATGAAGTAGAGTCAGCAAGTTTTGTTGCTATTATTCTCGATGAAACTTCAGATATAATGACAAAATCACAGCTCTCAACAGTTTTACGTTTTGTATGTAAAGGCAATGTACATGAACGGTTTATTAGTTTTACAGACGTTAGTGCTGATAAAACATCTAATGGTCTATTCCGTCACGTGGTGAACATAGTTGAAGAATTTAAAATTCAAGACAAATCGGTTGGACAGACTTATGATGGAGCAAGTGTAATGAGTGGACACGTAAATGGTTTGCAATCCAAAGTCCTCAATGCTTATCCTTTTGCTCTTTTTACACACTGTTATGCTCATGTATTGAATTTAGTATTGCAGCAAGGTCTTTCTGATATTAAAGAAAGTAAATCATTTTTTCAAACTTTAAATGGATTGTCTACATACTTTTCAAAATCTTCCAAAAGAGTATTCGCTTTACAGGAATTTGTGACAAAAAGACTTCCCTCTGTAGCACCCACAAGGTGGAATTTTACATCTCGTTTAAGTAGCACAGTACAACAATACAGAAGTCAATTTACAGATTTTTTTCGACATGTTATAGAAAATTGTGAATTATGGGACACAGATACTGTTATAAAAGCACGAGGGTTTTTAGGCTTTTTAGAGGATTTTCAAACAATTAAACTTCTTCAATTTTTTTCAAAACTGTTTGGAATAACTGATGTTTTGTATAACATTCTTCAATCTAAATCTTCGGACGTTTTATATTGTTGTAAAAAAATTAATGATGTTTTGCAGCAACTGAAATACGAAAGGGATAATAATTTTGAAATGTTATGGAATAATTATTTAAATGAAAAAAATGATGATCATGATCGTAGGCCACAAAGATTAAAAAATTATTCAGAAGTAGAAGATAAAACTTCATTTCGTCAATTATATTTCAAAATAGTTGATAGCATAATCGCACAAGTCGAATGTAGATATTCTTCACTTTCCAAATTAGAATATTTTCACCTTCTTTGTAATGATAAATATGACGAATATAAAGAAAATTTTCCAAATGTTTTAATTAATAAATTAAAAGATTTTTATGGATCACTGTTTGATTATATTCGATTGAAAAACGAACTCATTGTGCTATATTCCAGCTCTGAATTTTCAGAGAAACCTGTTCATGAATTAATACAATTCATGACAAAAAATAACCTCGAATCTGGTTTTAAAGAGGTGTTTAAGCTGGGAGAATTAATATTAACGATACCAAGCAGTACAGCTTCAGCAGAACGTTCTTTTTCGGCGCTGAAAAGAATAAAAACTTGCTATAGAGGTACGCAAGGTCAAGATAGATTATGTGGCCTTAGCTTAATTTCAATAGAAAAAAAGTTATTGGTGAAATTAAAACAGAAAGACACATTCTATGCAGACGTGATTGAAAAGTTTATGTCTCAGAAACGTCGCATTGAACTTATGTATAAATAACTAATAAATTAAACATTTTTGTAATGCAAAACGAGTATTTTTTTTTAATTGCTAATTTTATACCCTATGCCCTACGGCATACACAGCACACCCGGTATTAACACCCACCGTCCGCCACTGGTGTGCAGATATGTCGAAGGATGAAAGATTAAATTTGAAACACTATCAAGCCTTGTATGTAACGCAAAAACAATCATGTTTTTAGTTAATCTTTGATTGCCACTTCTTCTTCAATGGGCTTCTATATTTTTTGTATCTTATATATAAAACAAAGACCGTTCGACGTGTGTATTTAATTCGATTCTGGTTGGCTGTCATTAAATATTCACATAAATTTTATAAAAAAACAAATACATGAGTGTTATATATACGGCACGAAGGGATATAGTGGAAAGAGTGAAGAGATTGAAACGGCAATGGGCGGGTCACGTAGTCAGGAGAATGGGCAAAAGGTGGACAGAAGAAGTGCTAGAATAGTACTAAAGATAATGTAAAAGTTGTAAGGAAGATGAGTAGTTGAAATTTGAAAAGTTTTTGGGTTGAGATGGATGAGAGTTGCGCAAAAGAGACGAGTGGAAGCGTGTTGGAGAGGCTTTCATCCAGCAGTGAGTGGCTGTAGATGATGATGATGATATAAGGTAATGGGCGAGTTACGTATCTAGAAGAATGGAAGAAATGTTGACAGAAAAAGTGCTAGGATGGTACCCGAGATAATGTAAAAGGGTGAAAGGAAGATGGGTAGACGAAATTAGAAAAATGTATTTGGGATGAGAATTGCGCAAAACAGAGACGAAGACTTGGAGAGGTCTTTTTTCAGCAGTGGATGGTGAGTTAAATAAGTTTTCTCAAAGGTTATGATTTATTTATACATAGCTTTTGGTCACCCGACGTTTTTGCGAGTACTGTTTCGAAGTGTTCCCATGCTAACGCAAATTTATCAGGGGTCGGTAAATTTGGTTCCAAATTTTTAATAAATTAATACAAATGTGTATTATATGAATTGTAAATTACAAATTTATTACGAAAAGGAAGCACTACAGTCGTCAAGCACTAGTTGATAAATGTTAAAAATTTTGAACCGTAGCATTACTGAGAACCTTGTCTGCTCTTGATGATGCTCCTGCTCACTACTAAGACTAAAAATTAGTAGTGAAGATAATAAGATGTGTATTAAAAGTGTTTTCGGTAGACCTTGGACTAAAATATAAAATCCCTAAACGTCTAAAATCCCCTCCCATAAGCTCCTACTGTTTGGCTCGTGTACCACTGTTCGTCAGCACCTCTCTTCAGACCCTGTCGCAAGTTGCAATACCTTTACGCATTCGTCATCAAAACTAGCTTATATAAGTCTGGACCCCGCGCTCCCCGTTCTTTTTCTTCGAGGTCTTCTGCCCAGCTCGGACGGATCGGAGGTCTCAGTTTCGGTTTTGCACCTTTCTAGAAGTTTCCATCCAAGATGGCGGACGACAGAGTCAAGCGAGATTTGAATAACTATATACGCGAATTTCCAGCTGCAATTGAATCGAACAACGAAGAGTGAGTGTGATTTATTTTTAGCGCGAATATTATTCGTATTTTGTCGGTTTAAACTACCCCTTTTCAAAGCGCCCGAACAAATGCGTCCCATTAATTTTTCGCTCAATACTGAACGCGGCCTAGCAAACATTTTCTTTTTGATGAGCCTCCTTTCTTCATTTCCCAGTTTAAACACGGCCTCCAATCTTCCACGTTTAATTTTTTTCTTTTTAACACGTCCTCTTTTAAGTCGCCCGGTTGGATATTTCAATATCTGCAAACCACGTGGACCGAGTTCCATTCCTTTTTTTTTATTTCAATTTCGTTTTATTGGATGTGTGCATCAATCGAAAATCCATTAGATAGGTACTCGCTCACTTAATACGTATTGTTTAGTATGTTAATTTTCTTTGAGTGGATTTCTTTTCGTTTCGCTTTTTGTCGACTCCCCCGCCCCCTCCACCCCCCACCTCCTCCCTCTGTTCCGTTTTGTTCTACATTCATCTTTTTTTTTATTTAGGTCCATTAATCACGGCTTTTCATGGTAATGATTTACGGACCAAATAAATTTGGTTACTCCCCTTACTTGAGTATTCATAAGTTGGGGTTGTGTTAAACCTACACTTCTGCGAAGATTTTTGCGCATATATTTAAATGCCGTTCTATTATGTTTGTGAATTATCGAATTTTTATTTATGTAAGATATTGAAATACGGTCTTTTGAATATTACTAAATAATACACATTTTCCAAAGTTTCTGATTTATATTTTTATCGTATCGACATTCCTTTCTCTGCGATGTATTCATATGTACTCTTTAGCAAGCAGCGATAAGCACTTAAGAGCGTCATTGAATTATGAATAGCATTCATACGTGTATTTGCACTGAAATTAGACTAGGGCATTCTGATAAAATTACAAGTCATCACTCCGCAGCTATTTTATTTCGATTCCAAGTAAGTATGTAGGATTCAATTCAATAAAGGACGAGTGGTAATGGTGGCTAACGAGTTTATTTTTCGATGCGCCGAAAGGAATTTTCGTTTGATGGCAACATACCAACTTAAACACACACTCGACCCAATTACGCCAACTTGACCGTTTATTCCGGGTTGACACTTATACCGGGTTAACTTGGAAGGCACTTGCAGCATGGCAACAGTTGATTTAACCGTTTTTGGACGCTGAAATCCGACCCGTGTTGGACCGTGCTCAACTTTGTCGATTTTAACCGTATACAAGTGCGTTCCAAAATGGCGGCCGAGAGCGGAACCTCGAAGTACATGTGTAGAATGGTCAGAACCAGAGACAATACAGTTTGTGGGGCAATCTTGTGTGTATCTTTATCATTTGCGGGTCCAGGTTTATCAACATGTCCGCGACAGCTCCTATACCTTGCAGTACCAGGTCCGCCATTTGAAAAAAGTCCTGTAGCGATTATGTGTCAACCACGTTTACAGGCTTACTTAAACATGCACGATACTCGTCCAAGCTACCCGGTATTGAACACACGTGCAGTCTTTTGGGTTTGTAAACTAAATCCCTACTCTCTTCGTCTCTCATACTATTAAAGTGTTTCATCTAAATAATATTCTTTACAATCTGCAGATTTACTTAATACACGAATTAGAAACTAATAATGTATTTATATGTACATGCACTCTTTTGGGTTTGAAAACTTGATCATACATACAATACAATACAGGGCCGCCGAGAGGGAGGGGGGGGGGGAAACTGGGGTTCAAGTTCCAGGGCCCGGACTACTTGAGAAGCGTTCGAATGATCGATATTGATATTTTATATTATTCTACATTAAAATACATATATTTCTTTAATGTTAAACATGTATTATTTTTCTATCCGCGCATTCTTTGTTTCCATGTGAAATCGTACTTTCTTATTCGATTATTTTATAAAATAGCATTTAACACATCAATAGGTATTTTTCTAATAGTTCTGATAGGTTTTTCGCATTTTAAAAATATATGTATAAGTTTTAATTTTGGGTTGTCATAGGTTATGGAATTGTTTTTCCAGGGTCCGGAATTCCTCTCGGCAGCCCTGCATACATATATGATATATAATTCAAACTGGGGTTTATTCAGCTGGTATAAAAACGCTATTAATGAGAGGAGTCCTCTCATTATTGCGGTGTTCCCTCAGAACGAAAGGGCGTTTCGTCGGGAGGGTCGGTTTCTCGCCCTCCCTTATGTTAGTCCTTGTAGTCTTTGTTATTTTTATTATCGTTTATTATGATGTTAATACCAATTTGGTACCGAGTGGCCCAAAAATGAAAGGGGGCGGTTTGGCTCTTGATAGTTTTGTGATGGTGAGATTTAACGTGCATCATAATAATGCGCGATGCATATTGCAGCTTTTGTTCGCCGTAGGAAGTCTACTTATGACGGTCATAATTCATATATGATAATTGCAGTTTGTGTCTATCGAATGTTTGTTATTTATGGGAGCGCTCATATGTACTTGAAGCTTTCAGCAATCCTCAACTGTTTCTATTTTTTTTTCTTTTTTTTTTGACGCGTCGCAAAGTGAATAATAAATTGAGTCCTGCCCGACGGGGCGTGATGCCTTTGATGGCTTATTCATAAACTATTATATTCGCCATAATGGATTATTGTTTCTTTTATGGCGATTCCTCTTCCACTTCCCCCTTCTGGTTTTTTGTAGTTTGATGGCACTTAGCGAGATATTTGTGTTTGATATTTCCATATATCTTTTTATAGTACCCATTGTTTTTATTGAATGCTGTTGTTAACATTGTTCTATCGGTTTACTTTATTTTTCGAGTTCGTTTTGTTTATGAAAGAAGAACTTATGGCGTGGCTCAGTCTTTACTTATTAATAATTGCGCTGCAAATCTTTTTGATTTATAGACATTTTTTGTCTAAGAATTGATAATTTTTTTATATGCGCATTTTTGAAAATTAGAATTTCAAGTTATTAAATCAAGGTTTAATATTTCGAGTTATTTTGATAGTTTCATCTCGAAACCAACATTTTTTTGTTAGGGATTGCTAAACAATCATTCAGCCCAAACTTTTTTTATTAAATTTGTTTTCTACTGAATGCCTCACGGATATACAAACATACATACATATATGATTAGAGACCCGTATTTTTAGCATTTATTTTTTTCAATTTTAACATTCATGTTTGATTTTAGTAAATAGAATGTTCAATTTTTGCCTATAATTTTCTATTTATTTTTAGATATAATTTTCAAAATAAAGATCAGTTTCGATACTCTGTAACACAAATAAAAAGAATATAAGGTGACAATCTTTAGGAAATGGTTATATGAGAAAATACTTTTAAAAAAAGTGCTAAAAATCGCACAGCATCTATGTATTATGGCTTTTTAAGTATAAAAATACGGCTTCCTATGTATGTTTAGTTAATACATGTTAAATCGCATTCATAGATACATGTTAAATACAGGTTAAAATTCTATGTCTACCAATTTTCCCAGATAGATAGATAAATGGTACAAATATAGAAAATTCATTCTGGATCAGTCGAGCGAAAGTGGCAGTTTACTACATGTCGGGTCTATGTTGCCCTTCTGCGGTAATAAAAAGTCGATCGGATCCAATCGTTTAACCCTTTCCGGTCGGACGCGTTCGTTCGCTCGCCATTTATTTATGTTTCGCGCGCGAAAAATAATTATCGCCCGTCGTAATAAATAACGGTCGTTTTCGCAAGGCGTGTGTGTGTGTGTGTGTGTGTGTGTTCACGTGTTAGAAAGATAATTCCTAGCGAGCGGCAATTTACAAATGGGGGTTTTGCAGTCGTACCCTTGTACGTACACATGTACATGTGAATGCGTAGCAAGTATTAAGCATTAGTACTCGCGTTTCGCGTCGGCCGTTTGCGAGTTATAATCATTTACAAGATTTAGTGTGGGACGCCGGTGGCTAATGTGTTGGGATCTCCTCGAGTGTGCGCGTTTTATAACGAGCTCGGTATATTAGATGTATCGTTTGTGGGAACTTGTTTCTCTATATTTGGCGGCCATTTTGGACAATTCCGTCGCTCCGAGGCTTATCGGTTTTTTTTAATTTAACCTGTTGTGTACACACATAGTTGTTTCACACTGATTTAATTTGTTAATTATTGTATACTAGTGATTTTACCCGGCTTTGCTCGGTATTTGTAATATAAACCGCTTAATTTAATAGTAAACATTTTATTAAATTTATTTGTATAGTTTTATTTTATTTAAATTTATTTGAATCTTCATTTGTGTTTTATTGAATTGAACGTCACGTATTCTACGAACGAAACAAACAAACATACATACAAAGTCTCTTTCGAAATTATATATCAAGATATGTCCAGTTCTGATTTCGGCTTATTGTGTGCATACATGTGTACATATGTATATGTATGTATGTTCATATCCAAATACACTATATTGTTCATACACACTGTAATTGCATATTAAAATAAAAATAGAACTAGCCACATTTGCGATTTTTTTTAGAAACGTTACTAAAATAGTCAGCATTAACGCAACCACCGAGGGTTGCGTTAATGCTAACCACCGAGATGTTTCCGGTTCAGGCCCTGTGTTGACCTTAATTGAACACAAATAAGTTTCAATCTGTAGCTTATCGCTAGGCGACACATGTCGATGAATGTTTAATATAAAGACTTTTGTTTATGTTTAAGAATGTGAGTTCATCGATATGTTTTATAATAAGGTTAATTGAGCGTCGTAATTTGGGTTGGGCAAAGTGTTAAACAAACGTGATAATTGTTCTCAATAATATGGGTTAGTCTTATCGCTAATGATTAACAGATTGACTCGATTGCAACACGTCATCTTGGGTGTGGGAAGTTCGATGACGTTGAACAATAGACTTCCTCGTAATCATCGAGCAGATAAAATAAATTTTTCGATTCCGGCCGGGATTCGAACTAAAAACTTAGAGCTAGTAAACAATCGTTTATACAGCGTTAATTTTCAATAAGTGGTATCAAATCCATGATTTTTTCGAATGCGTTGTCACTAAACTGGGAAAAAAGCAAGGAGGATTGCCTATAGATCTTTACTTTCAACTTTTGATATTTCTTCATCTTTGAATGATTTTTTAATTTTTTTTTCTATTGAAGTTGCTCAGAAGAGCGCTCACTGTACGCATAATATGCGATAAATGTTTCCCAATTGCAATAACTCACATTTTCCAACGTGCGGTCTATTAATTTTCCAAAATGCGCTTTAATGCTACATATTTAAAGGGGCACATGTGTCCAAGCCAATTATTCTAAGTGTAAAACGGCATTATTCGAATGCCGAAAAGTACACATCTCACATCCACCCGAACACCATATAAATGTCCCAACACGCATTACGTGTGTTTTAAACGTTCATTCTCACCCCCGCAAGAGGAGAACTCGCATATATAATGTACCCTTGAATTTATGACGTAAACTCTCGCACATATGGAATTTCGCAACGGAAAATTTTTAAATACCCCACCACCTTTCCACATACATACACATATAACTCATTCTAGTTAACTTGGCATTGAGTAAACTCCAAATCTCGGTTTCGGTTGATCGACGATTTTTTTATGAATTTAGAACTTGTACGAACGTCTAAATACGCGATTTCTATTGGTCAGATCGTATTAGCTGATTGATAGGAATTGCTTTTTTGTTCTTTCTACTGCTAAGCTAAATCGAATGAAGTGCAGTTACCCAGTTGGTGTGTACCTCCCACCGTCCGCCCCTTCAACTTGAACCGGTTTGATGAAGCGGCCCACCCACTCCTCCCGCTCTCGTCCCCGAGTGTTTTTCAGTAAATTGGATTTCTTTGTTTCGCGTCCGTGATATGGGATGTTCGCGGCTCTGCCGGTTTGACGAGTGCAATTAACTGTTGAAAGGAGCCGTTTTGTTGTGTGTAAACAGGCGAGACTTTGTGTGTATCCTTTATTTTGTTTCAGCGTGTTTTTTCTCCTACCCGCACCCCACTTTTAGAGATCGCAACGCCTCGATAGAGGCGCGAGATGGTCACAAAAATTTTTTTTAAAAGATGTACATAAAGTTTTTGGATTGCAAATGAGACCAACTTTAAATCGGTTCAAGTTGTTATTTAAAGATGCGTTTCATTAGAAAATGAAAATATTTCTGGGGTGTTTTTTTTTATTTTTTATCAGAGATTGCCAAGTTATCTAATTTAATTGTTTGAAATGGTTCCTCAAATTAGCGAAATAAAACAAATAATAGCCTTATAAAAAATTGACTACATACCTACTCCTTTTTCTCACTACTATCTGATGGATATGCTTTCAATTTTATATATAATGTATAAATATACATATTTATTTCGATCAATTCTGAACACTCGTCTAATATACTGCTCCAACGCGACGAGTGTGCTATACAGATTAAGAAGAAAAATAAAAACACTTATCAATACTTGTAAGAACGAAAAAAAAAACCAAATTATGCAAATATGTATGTACATACAGAAAAATATAAAAAATAGCAGTGTAGTTAGTAAAAAGCTTATAATATACTAAATATTCAATAAATAATAGACTAAATATTCAGGTACAGTTGGTCACCATCCCCGTAACCGAGGAAGCGTTGTTTGTTCACAAGTTTGACCATAGGTGTTGATGTCATAGATTTCACTTGACCCTTTGCCCGCAGACGACCGCTATAGACGTCATGCGTTAAATGCCAGTAGCGCAAATGGCGTGACTCACTGTAAACAAAAAACCTCAGGGGTGATTAACTATTTAAAATAATACTTCCGGTTTTAATTGACATATCTGTTCTTTTGGATAAATATTACAACATATATAGGTTGTTTGGTAGCTGAGCAAGTTTGACCATAGCTTTGACCGTAGCTGAGTTAAGTGCAAAGCCTTGAAGGGTTGATAGCTCATATCGTTTAGAACATTTTGAGTCCACACATACTTCAGTCCAAAGTCTTACGGTTTTTTTTTAATTTAATTTTTAAAGATTTTTAGTAAAAATACCAAAATCTCACAGTTAATTAATTGCTAAAACTGCTCAAGTTAAAAGTGGTATCTTAGTCAGTTTTTAATTTTTCTTTGCCTAATATTTATTCGTTTATGTTAAAATGCCAATTTCTAATGCATACTAGAGTCCTTCGTCTCACTTCCGTTTTGGTAATTTTGGGTTTTATCCCTTCTTCAGGGTTTTAAAAGTTTCGTATATTTTTCTGATTATCTGTAATTTTGTAATTACGTTTTTTGTAAAAGAGCTCAAGAAGTTCATTTGCTCTTCCCCGGATGTGAAAAATACTAAAAAACTATTAGACTAAAGGAAAACGAGAATGACATTGACAACCTCCAGAAAATCACCTCTAGACATACATACGACCATGCACCTGGAGGAAAACAGAAATGAAATCATCGCGCAGCCGCATAGGAAATGATCTCCATATCTTAACATTTACTTACTGTATTTTTTTTAATCGTAGGTCAAAATAGCAATAGACTTAAAAAGTTTGAAAATCTCTAATTAGGATTTTTTAGTCCCATGTCCGTGCTGAAACCTATTGTAATTTGCGATATGCATTTATTTTACTGTAATTTATATAATTTGATATATGCACTTCCGATGTCTAAGGATTTTTTTTTATTTCCGGCTTTGTGCAATTCGCAACCTTGTGGTCCCGATTTCGCAGTCACTACTCACTCGCCCTCCCTTCATATCGCGAGCGCACTTTTTTGTTGTCGTGCAACGCACGTGCCATCTAATAGATTTAATGATCATGAAAGCCACCCACCCGCCCGTCGCTCTCGTCACCCCATGACTTTGGGGGTAAGTACACAATATGTTGGCGCAAACACTCTTTGTTTCGACCATGTCGGAGCGTCTCTTGCTGCTAGTCTATGCGAATCGCAATTTCAGCGGCGTACGTGATTTGCCGCTCAAATGCATACTAAAATTCGTTCAATTTAACCCGTCGAAGTACCTTGGGTGTATTTATATTTTATTTTATATGTTTTTAATCGACGTTGCAGATTGAAAATCGTTTCGCTTTTAGATTTGATTCTTGATCCTTTTCAAAGATTTGTTTGATTGTTTATTGTTTTCATATTTTCTATATACTATACACATATCCATAAGTATCATACATACACATATTTCTCATCTCATCTACTGGTTTTATGTTCGTTTTACTGTAATCAGGGCAATGTTTTGATGATACTTTATATTTGTATCTATTGTAGTAACACCTCAAAGAACTAATTTCTCTCAACTAATAATAGAATTGTAAGTGTAGATGAGTTTGTTGTTTAAAATTTATCGTTATTTTGTGTTGTGTTTGAGTGTTGAATTGAGATAAATATTTCTGGCTTTTATAAGTTTATATAATATTAGTTTCACTAGATGTCTGTTGTTATGCATTGTCTTTATTATTTTTTAATCTTGAGGTTTTATATCAATTGAATAGTTGGTAATTTTATCATTCTCTTTCTTTTAAAATTATTATTTCTTATCGCGAGACAAGTAATATTCTATTTCATAATATCGTATTCAATAAATTCTATTGAAGGTGTATCGTTTGGTTTCATATTTTAATTCTTATCTCATTTGTTACAACAATTGCATTCGATTGTACTTTATTTAATATAAAGCAAACATGCATTATTCGAATTGCATTGTCGACAAACGAATCCGATACATTGTCGAATCTATTGTGAGCTTATCTCCTATTTATATATGTACATGATTTCAACTATATTGTCCAAGTGCATAATCAGCATTTTATAATGTAATATAAAGGCAAAACGGAATGCTTCTCGTTAGAATATTTGAAATCTCAGAGACAAGTGGTAGTTCCTCATTGGCGGTGAGGAAGATAAGTTCCTAATCCAGAACATTACAGCACTTCATTTACTAAGTTCTAAGGCCAGAACAGTATGTATGTATACTCAACTTAGTGTTTAAAAATAGTTTAAATATTTTAGAGCTATTTTTTTCCTCGTCATTATCATAACCAATTGCTGCCCAACCCCTCCCCAAACTTCTTCAGCAGTAGCACCTATTTAAAAAGTTAGTTTTATAGCATCACTTTCAAATGAATCATTACAGTTTCTGTACAATTTATACATTATAAGTTGAACATTAAATAATAATTTGAAATCACAACGTATCGTATCGGAATTTTATTCGGCATCGTAGATACACTTGAACAAATCCAGGCGCGCCTTTGTTCTCTCACACTGCAGACATTTTGAGGAAACGGAAACCCTTGGCGACGTGTGGGTGGGTGGGGTGTTATATACAGGGGTATCATTCGCCCCGGGGGTTTGCACTCGTGACGCAACCAGAATTGTCTTTGCAGTTTGTGCACGCGTAATTTCATCACAAGTGATAGATACCCCACGCCTAAGTAGATATTTATTTTTCAATCGGTTAAAATAATATATTATATTTATATGGATTTAAATATTCGCTGTTCACATTTGGGGGGGGGTGTTTGTATGGACGATTTGGAGACAGTGAGCAAATGGGCCGTGCCGCATCGAGTCCGTTGGTCGTGTGACGTATTGTCACCCTAATAGCGCACACTTCCTTGATTGTTTGCCCTTTCGGCCCATTGGGCTCGTGAGGGTTGACGCGATACGCCCTTATGATCTCGAGCCGCCGCTGTTGCACCCCTTTGAATTTTCTCGATACGTTTATTTCCATTTTAACATCATTTTAACCGTGTCAAAGTTTACTTACGTTCTTTTGAATGTCTTCTTTTTATCTGTCTAAATTCAAATTGAAGATGAATCGTTTCAATTTTGATACCAGGTGCTTCACCGATTTAAAAACACTAGTTTTACAGTCAATTTTATTTGTATTTGTACTTGTATTTTTAGACGACATAGCCGATGGACCCGATTTTATATTTTCCCAATATGACGTTATCTAGTTGCCCCTGAGCGACATCTATAGTATTAAACTTATAAATGTATAAATTTATAGTTTATAAATTTCGAAATCATATTCAAATGGTGGTGACATAATGGGTAGGATATTTTTGCTAATTAGTAGTAGGATATGGAACCGTTTCAACAATGGAAATATAAATTGGTAGACTCTGATAGGAAATGATCGACTTGGAGTCACAAATACCTAAGTCTGACCAACAGCACTACAGATAATACTCAGAATAAATTTTCAATTGAGGTCAACTTTCGGGATCGAACCCGGCAATCTTTAACATTAAATGCAAATATCAAGCTATGCTGCTGGCTCTTACAGTCCGAGTGTTCACTCTGGTTCGTTCATGAATATACTAGTTAAAAATCAAAAGCTATCTTCAAATTATATTGATATTAAGCTATCTATCAAAACCGTTGAGAAGTCAAAACGCCAAGTATTTAAAAGACAAATCTTATGGAAACCACATTACAACCTTGCTATAATTTTTCGTTTCCGCTAATTTTAAAAATATCTCAGTCCAGGATGAGAATACTTTAACTAATGTATAATAGTTTGTGCATGAATTAACTATATTTTGTCATTTTTTTTTTTGTACATTATAACTGACTATATTGGTTCGTGTATGAACCAATTAGTATGTTCATGAACTAACAAAATGTACACTTAGACTGTAACATACAATATACTTAGTGACTTAAGTTATACAATAGTGAAATGGGTTGAATTTTGCCCATCACACTCTATTTTGGAACCCTTAAACTGCGATAGGCGTGCAAGTCTGAGATGTGTCCATTACATTATACGGTTAGGCTACACACCTACCCAGCGACGCGCACAATTTTACAAATGGTCGGCGGCCATGTTTTTCGATTCGCGAACCCACATACACATATATGTATGTATGGGCTTGTATTTATATACATATGGGCGATGGGCGGGGGCCGGTGGGCGGTCGGGGCGGTATATTAGCTTTGCGGCGGGTGAAAAATAGATTTTATTTTTCACTTTGACATGTTTATGGGCGAGCCGGGGCCGAGATACACGCGCGGCAATATAAACGCGCGCGCGCGAAATTTCGGCGGAATTTTTTTGACGTTTATACGTTTTTCCGGTGTAATAGCTTTATTTATCGCTGCCCGGGATCGGAAAGGATCGCTGAACACATATTTTTCATGCGTTACATGCTCCGCCGTTCTGTCTATACGCGTACATATGCGTGATTGTGTGTACGTACATATGTATGCGCTAGAAATTGCATAAGAAGTGCTAGATATCGGAAAATGCATAATAGGTCTTAGATATTGGATTCAAGTCCTAAAGTTTGTTCAATTTTTTTTTGACGATTTTGCATCGCGTTCTGTTCGATTTTTTTATTTTGTTTGGTTTGTTATTATTAAAGTGGTTCTACACATGTGTAAAATTTTATACGCCTAGTTTAATGTGCTCTGTGTGCAATTTGCGCTTTGGGAAATTTTCACAGCAACTCTTTATGTCAACAATTCTGTTTAACATTAATGTTTGATATCTAACCTGTGTTTCCCCATTTGTAAATTATTTTATTCACCTTAAAGATTTTCTTTTAATAAACAATATTGTTTATTTATGCACTCACAAAAGTATGGAACGTTGTATCCTTGGCATAACGAGGAGAGACTGGAAACGGAATACGTGGGTGTTAAGTATGACAAGGGTAGTCGGTATAGTAGTTAGAGTGAATAGATTGAAATGGCAATGGGCGGTCCACGTGGATAGTAGAATGGACGAAAGGTGGAACAAAAAAGTACCAGAGAGAATACAAATGGGTAAAATAATGACTACAGGGAAAATAGATAGACGAAACTAGGAAAATGTGTGGGTGAAATGGATGAGAATTGCGCAAAATAGAGACGAGTGGAAGCGTGTTGGAGAGGCCTTCATCCAGCAGTGGATGGTGAATGACAATTATGACCGTTTATTTATTTTTTATCGCAAAAAGAATTAAACTGATCAGTATTATTAAGCTTACTAGTCGACTTGTACAATTGTAATTTATAAAATAGAGTCAACCAAAATATGATTAATCTGCCAACGTTTAATAAAAACAATCATCTGAGATGTCATACTCGCAGTTTCCAAATATATATTTCTTAGAAAAGTTAGAGAATCCTTATTTTAAATGGAATGGTTAAAATTTGGAAAAGTCAGCCAAATAAATCCTTAACTTTTGGTAACCTAAACCGTTTTAAAAATAAACTTAACGATTTCTTAAAAATTGATGGGTTTTTGTAGTTATTTTTTCGGTTTATTCTTTTTGTATTTCTTTATTTTAATTTTTTGTTATTATTGACAAACCTCTTAGAAAAATAATATTTTTAATATGCGGAAAATCTATCAATTATTAGAATGAAATATAGAAGAGCCTTGTAAAAATACCTATATGTTGGTTGCTATTTTTTGAAATAATTGAATAAGAAAGTATGGTATAGCAGTTTAGCATTGAAATATGCATATTATTGCTATGATTTTCTACAGGATCGGTAATTTGGACATCCCGACACTGGGCCCCTCGAATAGTCCGGGCCCTGAAATTTTACCCCGACTTCGCCCCCTTCTCGTTGGCCCTGCGAAAATGTCTATCTTTATGTATTTTTTAAAGCTTTAATTTATTAAATAAATAAAAGAGAAATTGATTGACATTGGATTTTAAATGGAGGGACCTACTCAAAGGTTCAATTTAGATAGAAATCTTATTTAAGGATCTATAGGAATAGTTAGTTATAGAAGTAGTTAGTTACAAAGATCTAAAGACCAAACAAAGGAGGATTACAGTTATTTAAAAATTTCAACGAATTAAAAAAATTGTCCTTCGACTGCAAGGAGATTAAAAAGATGCTATATCTAGAATTTAAATCTGAGGTGTGGAAGTTTTTATATAGACGATGTTTAGTTATGGAATTTTACTTTATATGTATTACTAGTTGTTTTACTCGGTTTCGCTCAGCATTTGTAATTTAAAAAGCTTAAACATGGTGAATCTAATAGTAAATATTCATTTGTTTTTTTTTTAAATATAATAATCAACCAATTGAATTGTCATAAAAACTCTCTTTCGAAATTATATATTAGATGTATAGTTTTGAAATGCATGCTCGGATTATTGACAACATCGAAGAAAACGAGCTCTTACTTCTTAATAGATTGATGAAATTTAAATTTCGGTCACAGTATACTCATGTTTGTATATATACATAAATATGTATATATTTCAATTGGCAAAACAAACATATCAAATGTTACGAACGGTTGCGTTGGCGTTGCGCAATAATTGTAATCGAATTACGCGTGTAACTGAATTTTGCAAACGAAACGTCTGCCGCGGGTTTCAAGTTACGATTTATTTGATTAGTGCGAAAATGTGGAACGTTGCTCGGTCACGTGTCGTCTGTAAAAATGCAGAAGCGGTCCTTCTACATTATTATATACAAACTTGGATACGTTTTTATATATCTACAATATGTATCTTGTGTACTGTTTTTTTTTTTTTTTTTTAATATTGTGTGTTGATAATGTTGAAAGTGTGCGAGCGGGTTAGCCGAAGGTAATAAGATTGGGCGTAGTAGTTCAGGCCATTAGATCGGTTACGCAGTTGGAAAAATGCGAAAATTGTTGGAAAAGCAAGTAAAGCAAATGTAATGACGTCACGGAGAGAAGAATCCGAATGGTCCAAATAGCCGGAAGCTTTTAAACCGACCCGACTCTTGCCAATGGCTCCGCCAGGGGCCTTCAACTTTTGAAGAGTTTATTATACGATTTTTTTTTAATTTTAAGTATATTATTATTTTTATTTTAGTCATTGATTAATACGCCAGTAGAGAGATCGAACGTTTAAATCCCGGCCGGAATTGAGTATTTATATGATTTATATGTACTGCTGAGACTCGTTTCTCGCAAATTTGTTTATTTATACATACATTGTAGAATGTGTATTTATGTACCAGTTACATATTACATACATAGGTGTCGTTTTGGGGCAATCCGCCATGGCACCTATGTATGGTAATAATGAAATGCATATATCAAATAATTTGGTTAAATTAAGAAATCATTTGCATTGAATCTTTTTCTTTAGTTTATTTTGCGAAATAAAGTCCATATGTATAATGCAACTTGGAGGTCTGAAAAATAAACCGGAGGATAAACGTATTTAATACGTTTGTTATTAAAATGTCTGCCTTTCATTTGTATTATTTTTTTAATTCTGAAATAACCATTATGGTTAGTCTCATACTGTTTGACCTTTTTTTTTAAATTGGAATTATAATTTAAGCGTATAATTAATTGTATTAAAGAAATTTCGTTGTCATTTAAATATATTATTTACATAGTATGTACATTGCATTGTCTTTATCACTTATTTAAAAAAAAATTGGCCCTCAAGTTAAATTGTTTCAAAGACCTGCTTTGCGGAAACATAACATTAGGGAAGACTTATGTAAAGCTATTAACACGTGATTTAGCCCCTTAAGTAGCCATCTTATTTTATTTTCCCCGCTTTTTATACGAAATTAGTCATTTATTTAACCCGTAAATGCGTCTGCGTCTTTTGTCAAAACCGTTGGTTTTTTTACAAGCTTTTTATTTGTATATATCTATTCTTTAGCTATGAATAAAATTAACTTATATACGTATAATATACACATATGTATATCGTTCGGTTTATTTACATAATAAGAACTATGTCTGTATCTGCGAAATGAAACCGCTATTTACACATCGGTTATTATAAACGACACGATAAATATTTATACGACTTTTTTTCTTGTATCGAGGTCGATCCGTTGCCGGTCGGATAAATCCAAACCAACAAAGTAGCGATCGTTTTTAAAATGTCTTTTATTGCCTGGCAGCGCCTCTAGACATTTTTATTCGTCGTATATTTAATATATTTTTCACACCGTTCGTTTCCTCGTCGGGGCGATAACCGTACGGAAGGAGAAGAAGCGACCGGGGTTACGAACGAATACGGGAAGTGGGAGATACTGGGGGGGGGGTGGAGTGTGGGTGGGCCTCCGAACTCAACCAGGAAGTGTGGAGCGGCGAAGAGGAGAACAGAAGAAGACGAAGAAGGGTGTAGTGGAGTGAAGAAATATTTCGAAGGGGTGGATTTCGGCGAGTGGGTGGGGGTGGGGTGTTCCGGAACACATAAAACATCCCGACATATGTATGTATTGGGGTAAGAGCGTCTCAAAATAATGTTTTAACTTTTAAATTTGTTGGTGGTTTTCACGCTGGATTATCCCTCATATTATACACATACGTAAATACATATATGTTATATATACTGTCGGTATTGTTATTATAATGTGAATGTCGTAGATGAGCGATTTTTAAAGAATTTCACATTGTTTTCCTAAAATTGGACACGTCCTAGGTGTCAAAGCCGCAAAACTCATTTGCTGTTAGTAAAACTAAGAACCAGGGCTATGAAAACGGTTTAAAATTTACCGACTCCGACTCCGACTCCGACTTTATCTTATGATTCGACTTCGACTCCAACTTGAACGATTATAGTAAGATCTACATATCTTGCCAACGTATAAAATTATTAGTAATAAAAATAATAGCGATTTTCAAAAAATAGAAAATTAATAGAACTAAAAAAAATTGACATGTAATCCCTATTTCTTGAATTATTGGTAATGAAATAGGTATAAATAAAAAGTAAGTACATTCATAGTGTATGCACATATAAGAACTTCATACACAAACAAACCAACGTCATTTAAAAAAATGAGAATAAAAAAGGTATAAGACGGAGGAAACAATCGGTTTTGGCCACAATACATCAAAATACGTGCTATTAAATTATTTTATTTATAATGTAATTTGAATTCATGATTTTTTATTAAGAAATTATTAAATTTCAATTTATTGAAAAATAAAATTGAAGACTCGAGCTTTCCGACTCCGTGACTCCGACTCCACAGCCCTGCTTAGAACTACTTACATACATATGTACATACGCGATAACTCGGATTGTGTTTCAAAAATAATACCATCGTTGCTTACAAAGATTTTTTTTTATTTTATCACACACATTTTACACAGTTTACACATTTGCTTTGTAAAAATCATCAACATAATATAGATACATACATATATAAAAACGGAAAGGATGTATGTATGTATGCTTTTTCGCATGGACAAGTATGTATATGTACATATGTAGATTGACGTTAGTACTACGCCAAAAAAACAATTTATTAAAAAGTTATGCTCGAGTCTGTGTACATTACTTAATCTGCCACCAGTTTAATGTATGTATTTAGTATTTGATTATACGTCTTATGATCAATGTTACCAAAATCGGACAATTGAAGGGTACCACCCCCTGTAACGATTTCAATAATGCTCTTCGTAAAGTACACAAAATAACATTTCACTCGATTTATCCGGTCACCCCTCCTAGTTAGTGGGCGCATTTTGAACACTGCACCACGGGATCATCATCCCTTTATTAGCTTTTTTTTTTGGTAGGTATTATTTTGACCGAATAGCCCCGGGGCCAATGTGTGATTATTTTTGCGGCACCGCCGACATGCGGTTACATTGTAAAGTGTCGATCCCATTCACGTGAGTTTCATCCCCTCCGGTTTTATTTTTATTTATTTTTTCACCCTTTGCGACTCGCCGTAGCCTCCGGGTTCAAATTAAAAAAATAAACAGTTTTTCCTTTACTATGTTAATTTTTCGGTTGGCCTCGTTCATATTTGACGCATGGTATGAGTGATTTTTCGCCATTGAACATACTGCGGTCATGTGTGTATGCGTTTTAGAGCTACTTTGTCGATTAAAGGGTTTGAAATTACATTGGGAATGCACATTTTTAACTCTTGTTAAAATTTTGTACTTTTTTCCGGCCAAATTTATGTATACATATTATTATTACATATATGTATGATTAATTTTGTTTACTTTTTGAGATTGATTTGTACATATATGTACATATATCTTGAAATTGTTTAATTTTTTATTTTCCTGCTTTGATTTTTATTTTCCTGCTTTGATTTGAGACCTTATGACTCATAAGGTCATAAGTTATGAGAAATAAATTTAAATTAACTGTTTTTATTTATTTCATACAACTTTATATATTTTTTCGACTGCGGCAAATATGTATGTAGCTACAATACAAACATCCACATGTCGATTGAAGAGTTTTTCTCTTTTAATATTATTTACTTACATCAATTTGTGTTATGCAAACTTGTCTCCCGTCCGCCGTGTAATCTGTTTGACAAGTTGAATCACTCTAACATGTGGCCTCCTCCTCCGAATCCAATATGCTACTTAAATTTAAAAAATGAAATCGGTAAACAAAATAATACTACGCTATAAAATGTCGAATACAATCTTCTTGAATACATTTTTGAAGGAAACGCATCCATTACTGGAGTCGGATGATGGGATGGGGGTGAATTTAGTGCGCCACGCCTTCACCGTCCACCTCTTGGGGTGGGTCTGGGGGTGGTTTTGGGGGTCGGTTGGTCCGGCCATTGGCCGTCCAAGTGGCAGGAAGGAAGTCGGCTATTACAGCTACTCTTAAAGACATCCGCTAATGCTTTCAAACGTGTCCGTATTCAGTTTTGCTAATGTCGCGACCGACTCGGGGAGAAGCAGTCTCTTTGTGACCCGACCGGATGGACCGCCAGAGAATATCTTCCCCCGCTCGCGCGTTTGAGTACGTATTTATGGACGCAATCTAATCTGATGCTGGGAAGTGTGCTTTTATTATATCCGTATCATTTCAAACGCGTCAGCATTTTTCGTGATTGTGGTGCATGCCGTTAGACATTGATTACGACGAACGCCCAAATTCTATTGATGCCTCCTGCACATTCGCATTCCGATTTTTTAAAACTGTCATAAGTACGCATACAGCACGTATTCTAATTTAGGTAGTAAAAGTGGCCAACTTCTTGGACATTTGTCAATGGCTACGGTATTTATTGTAGCCAGAGACAAATTGCTCACTTTTACAAGCCTTTCATTAGCTTCACTGTTAGTTCTATGAAATTCCTGCCCGTTAAAAATTGTTGTGATATGATTTTGAACCACTTCAACTCTTTCTCTCTATTTGAACTCTTCCACTGTTAGATAACTTTGATATTTTACCGACATACGGGGGGGGGGGGGGTTAACTAATATTGAAGTAAGCTAATGTCTCCGACATGAAGCTAGAGGAGTTTATTTTATTTATTTACTTTTCTTTATTCAATCAATCATGCACACTTGTCTAACAGATTTCTCCAACGTGATGAGTGTGCTATACAGATTTTAATTATTAATTAAACAGGTATAGGCAGAGAAATGTAATATTAATAGAAGTGGCTTTAGGTGTTCTTTTGTTGTCAAGTGACATTCTGTCCACGGACAGATCTAAATAATTTTAGCATCAGTCGTATTTGACGCTTGGTCCTCGACGTATGTCCGATAAAAACTTCTCTGTTTGTTTATATTACTCGCAAGATGGGCAAGCATCGGTAAAAATTGCACAATACATTCAAAAACACACAATAAACAACATGGGATACATTTTTATGAATAAATTGATCCGATTGTATTCCGTGCGATGTAGCGTATTTATAGAGACGTACCGCGTAAAATTGACAACAATTATTTATTCGTAAGGGACCCTCTATTCTTATTACATCTCTCTGGGTATAGGTACACCCATTTATTACACACGACATCTATGGTCAAACGATTAATAGCCACAGAGATACATATATGGACAAATTTTTGTGGCATTTTCTAATCGGTGAAAATTGAGATGCTGATTTACTCGGATTTTTTTTGTGAGGACGTTGCCAAATTTTTCAAACTCAATGAAATCAGATAAATTGGCAAACTCTGAAAGGAAAAGATCGACCTTGGAATCAAATATCCAAGGTATGGCATACAGGATAGAACCCGTAACCACACAATTGAAACCATCATATGAAAGCTGCTGGTTAATAAATGTTATTATAACGTTTGGACAAGTTGAGCCAAGTCTGGGTCTGTCCAGGTTTCGTACGTGTCCAGACAGATAATTGACGCGACAAATTAACCTCGTCGATTGTATACTTGGCTCTGTTATTTGTCCTTTAAAAATGGCGTACAAACTATGCTTTCGAACGAGCAACTATCCCGCGTAGACCTAGTGAGTTAGCGACGTAAGCTTTTTATTTGGATCCAGGATCCTAACCCTACGCAACATTATTAGGATCTTTCTTAATTTGAAAGAAATTAAAGAACCCAACTAGGTTTCTTTCAACTACACACCTTCACTAGTTGTATACATGTACATATTGATTTGTGAACTAATTTATTATGTGTTAATCTTCATGTTTGTACATAATACTATATGTAGGTTCTATGCTATGACAAATGACTAGACTTGTCTTGCTCTACGTGGATGGCTACCTTAAGCTACATACGTAAACACATACATTTGTACATATGTATGTGTGTCTGAAAGATGGCTCAGTTATGTGTGTGTAGATGTTGTAGGTTGTTGAAACGGGTGTGTGCAGGGGGCGTAACAATGTATAGGACCGACCGAGACGAAGGGTTAATGAGGCTGTAATTACGACATCGCATTTAGTCATGCGCTAATGGCGTCCAATTAGAGATACACACGTAGAGAGTCGCCATCTTGAAAACGCGCATCTCTCGTCGTTATGTCTCATTAGAGACGCGTCTGAATTTAATGACGTCAAAAAACGTCATAATGACAATCCTGTACTGTGATGTGTGAGTAATGCAATGCGTGTTGGGATATTTGCATTGTTAATCCTTCATATTTTTCATTTACAATTTTTTCTTCACTGCCCCATTCTTTAATAGCGTTTTTATTATTGAATCATGGAAAGAATTACAATTTTTAGGATGACTTGGTATTTACATATGTAAATACAATATAGTTTTAGCTTTCGTATACATTTTTTTTCTTAGCTATCCATATATATACTCTTATTCCACTTCGGCTTAGACTGGTTCTCAATTAAATATTTTATCTCTCCATATTGTATAACGAGTTGAAACACGAAAAGTTGTCACCACTTTAACATACATACATATGTACATTCAATTCAAAACATTTCCAAAGCTAGAACCGTACAAGAATTTGTATTTGAGTTTTTATCCGAAGTCAGATCCAGCACTGGATCTGAAGGACTACGTAGTTGACATATTTTCAACTTTTTTGGAGATCTGATTCAGAACTGCTTAGAGTTATAAATGATTTCAGTACAATATTAAATTTATATTTTATCATGATGCTATACAGGTTTTACCCCTGAGCGATACCTATGGTATTAAACTGAAACTAGATTATAAATTTGAAATCATATTCAAATAGTGGGTAGAGTGGTTTTTCCAATTTGATGAGGAACCGTTTCAACGATGATAACAGATAAATTAGCAAACTCTGATAGGATACGATCGACTTGGAGTCACAAATATCCAAGTCTAACCAGCAGTACTGCAGAAATACTTCTGAATAAATTATTTTCAATCGAGCTCATCCGAGGGCTTGAACCCGGGAACATCTCGATGATAGACATTAACGCAACCATCGAACTATACTGCTGGTTATATTCGTGTTAGAAGCTTCCGACAACAGTGAAGAGTCTTGGGTTAAGGTTTCTGGTAGATTAAAATAAGATTTGGTAGTGTGTTGAAATGTCAGGTTAAGATAAGGTAAAGATGGCGATTGCTTCAAAATCTTTCACTCGGCGGTTGTGGAGGTAGCTCCATGTTACTCGGTTATGAACTTAAAGCGCGTTTTTCGAGGGTGGAAGAGGGGTGAGGGACGTAACGAACGATCTGTGGAGTGAGGGAGGGATGGTTAGAGTAGATAGAAATGGAAAAAAGAAACACTTAGCGGCGAAAATGGAGTATAACAAGATATGTTATCCTAAATGTTTCCTTCGACCATTAGGGCCGTAGTGGCTGCTTCTCGCCAGATGTAGTTGAATTAATCTTCTTCCGGCATCCGCAGCTAAACGAAAAGAAAAGCGGAAACCCACCCGCCCACCCACCACCGCCTTCTTTATTCCACCACCCTTGCCTTTCCTACCCAACAACAGAACGTTTCGAAAATTGCTAACCACTCGTAATATTTCACTCTATGAATGATAAAAGTTGCCTATTTATTATAAACGTTCGCGTACGGAATATTTCACGTTGTTTGGTGATCTGCTGCTTTTACCCTCTCGGAAAATTTAAGACTTGGTTCTCTTTTTCGTCCTCTTATTTCGCGGATGCATCTTGAGAGATCTCTTTGTGCGGTTTTTCACCCTTTGGCTGCGGGCACCCACTCTCATCCGCCCATACAATTGTCGGTGTGTGTATGGGGGACTTACGCCAAGCTAACGAGCGCAATACGAGATATTTTGGACCGAGCAAATGGAATCTTGCCCAGTTTTATGGTTCCTTTATGTTATAAAGCGGGGACGGATTGGATCACAAACGCTACTTACTTCTTTTATATCTTCGGTATGAGACTAGACGATTGACTGGTATACATATGTGTGTGTAATCCGTGAAACCACCATGTTAAAAAGTAAAACGGATTTTCCTCCTCTCTCTCGACTTGTTGTTTAATATTTTCCCATGTGAAAAAAATAAAATAAGTATACGTGATCGTATAAGTAAGTTTTCCATGTACCGAACATCCATTATCATCATTGTTCAATCTATTATGAATAAATCCAATACGTCACCCCGTTCCACCCGCCCACTCCCTATCCTGCCTACCCAACAGCCATTGCGTCTATACGCTAGTTTGCCGTATTCCCCTTTCCACTCCTGTTTTTTCCTCCCCGTGCCTTATTTTTCTCAATTGAGAGAGACGCAAAAAATACAGATCACTTCCGAAAACGGCTTTAAAAAGAATTCCAGGGTTAACGCTCAGCGCAATTTCACCGATTTTCAAATGTTCATATAATATTATCACCAATTTCAACTAACTTTTTATATTATATGAGAGTATGGGTAGCAGACTTTGATCTTATGATTGGAAGACTCAACTGTATTGTAGTAGATATGTCGTAGGTTCAAGTCCCGGCTAAATACGCTACTGGCGAGGTCTTGTGGTTATTAAAAACACGGATCGACCGCCTCCTCTTAGAATTTTCCGTTTTTTTCTATCCGTTGTGATAGATCCAATAAATTGGTATCCCTCTCCCGTTTCTCACAAATTCGAGGCATCTCGGATTGGTTGAATCTTATAAATGCTACCTACATTATGTATTTATCGCAAATTTGCTGTATATCAAAAATTTGTTGATTGTTCGTACAATGTTTTTATTTGTATTCTATGTTATGTTTGAAAAATTGTTAGTACTTATGATATGTACAAAAATAATCTAACCATACATATGTATGTTGTTAATTCCTGTCATGGCACTTATGATGAATGTATGTATGTAAAATAAAATATGTATATTGGAAAAATTAGATTTCAGTTATTCATTATCGATTATCAATCACATTTTATTTGCATCAGTGCTTTCAAATATATATGTATAGTCTACCCTCCTTTAACGCGCTAGATCTGTTTAACGGAAAAAATCTAAAATATTTGTTTATATTTTAAACGTGATATGTATAGGATGGTAAACCGACTATTTCGCACATTGCGATCGCGCGCACGACAATCGTTGCTTCGAAAATCCCGAATATCGAATAATCTGGAACTCGAGTTATCATTAGTATGATAGTTCGTGTGAAAATTCCACCCATCCAGGGCTACTCTCGATGAATGGAATTTTCGGGTGCCAGATGCCAGATGTGATCGAGATTTTAGTGACGTTTGCGAGATGGCTTTTTGCTGAATAATCAAAGAACCGTATAGGATATGATGTCCTCTTACATACATACATATACTCGTATAATGTTGGACTTTTTTAAATTTTATTTTCTTATGCCTTTTTATGCGTTACAGGTTAGATAATTAGAATATGTTACATAGCTAGTTACTTTTATATGATTAGTATTAATACTAACCCAACTTATTATTAATGTAGGTACATATGTATGTACAATGTATAATATATTAATATTAATAATATACATACATATTGAACAATGATCTAAAAAAATAATGACAATAATTCAATGCTTTACAAATGTATTATTAATCCGAATAGTCGAAATATGTAGTTCTCGGTTTTTATTTAATTTTTTATTAATTTCTCTTTATCCTATAAAATTTTGAAGATTTGAAGATGCTTAAACGCCAAACTAAAGGGGTGATACGCAAAATACAATGTCTATTTTTTATTATGAGTTTTGAAATCCCCTCACAAAGTAAATACTCTTTTTTTTTGTATACACTTAAATACATAAATAGATACTTTTTGTTATTTATTTTTTATTTTACTATACATAAGTAAATTCATACATAGTATGTTTACGAAAGTGTTATTAATGATTTCCTTATATTATACATGTATTTATTTATATCCATATATAAACATAGTTGTATATATGTATATTTAATTTTTACATTTGTATGTATTTGTAATGGTAAATTTTTATTTTTTTTTATTTCTATATTTTTCTTACCATATATGTAAGTACGTATTCGAAGGCTCGTGCTCGCCTCGCTTGCGGATCCAATTTCATTTCGATTTCGATATCTGGGAAATTTATAAAAGTTATACGAGGCATGTCAACATCTGTATCAATTTCCGAACGGCGAAAACTAATTTCGAAGCGATCATGGAAAAATTGTGTAGAAACACACACCGCCCCTCTCCCATATAGTATCTCGCTCTCAACACACATACAACATACCATATACGTCGCAAAGTTTGCTTTTCTATTTCCACTCAAATTTGACACACAACTTATTCCATCCATATCGAACTGTATAATATTTCCTTCATATGAAATATATATATTTTTCCTAATATGTATGTATGTTCCGTGGTAATGATAGAATCCGGCTCGAGTCGATTGTGTCTCATTTGTGGGCTAATAGTTTCGCGAGAATATTAATATTTATATATTGTACGAAATGGAATTGTGTCGTTTATTTGACTCGTTACGAAGGTAAATATTGTTGTTAGTCCAATGTTCCCCATGGATAAGATTTTACCGGATGGGGTCGTTACGACCACTTTAGAGGTAGGATTTCCATTACCCGGGGACGCACACATCAATTCCCCATATAACGATATTGCTTATTTACTGGAAAAGGAATTGATACACAACAAACTCGCCTGTGCAAACAATTGCCTGACAAACCATTTTCATATGGACTGCTTTTATTTTTTTTTTTCATATATGTATGTATATGATATATTGAGAACGGTTTCTATCTATTATGTATCGATACATACGTTATATGTACTGGGGTATTATTTTCTCATTGGTTTTAAAATGAATTTATTTATTATAAATGTGGTCGCATTAGATGATGAAATGCTATGGGGGTTTTTGCAAACTCCCTTCGAGCTCGCAAACAATGGAATCACAACCAATCTAGTCTATAGACAAGATAATGCACCAAATCCGGTGTAAAATCAGGGCTGTCGAATTTCAAGATACACCTATAAAGTTTATTAAATATATTTTAAGAATACACGCGCATATTGGGATGAGTAAATTTAATGCGTATTGATTGATTGGTTGGTTGTCTTCTCTAATGGAACGCTACAGCTTATTTTCATATCATTTTTATCTCATATTTTTGGACTTATAGCATTAGCTGTCTAGTCGCATGAATTCTGAAACACTTTCGATGTATTGCTTTGTAATGAACATATAATTAGATAAGCTAACTACTATATGTATATCGTTTCTAAGTGTGTATATATATATGTATATAAAAATTAGTCTTATTCAGATATAATAATTAAAATATGTAGATCTAATACGAGGTCATCTCTATTAAAATCATCATTATTAGTCGATGGTCAATATTTATTATTTTTTTTAAAAACAAACATGTACAGTATTATAGTATTTTTTCAAAACATTGCCACTAAAAAAATTCTACATTTTTTTTTCTTTGGGTGCCATTACAGGCTTCCCAAAGCGATACCTATGTATGATCAATAGTTTGTACATACGTATCAAATAACATCATTACACATGATACACTGTGTGACAACCCTTGCCACTCAACTCGTCTATACGTATAAGTTTCTCTTCCCAATTCATCGAGCAAAAATAAGAGTTGATTGCAATGCACTTCAATATTGCCGCTGGTTCACTCGATTCAACCAGGAAGGTCGCCTGTCCCAACATTGCATACATCGTCATCGTCATCGCCATCGCCCAGTCTTGCAAATATTCCATCGATAACAGCCAAATTGCACTCTGCAGCCCTTCTTGCATAAATGTTAATATTATTGATGCGAATTAAAAATTGCGAAACACTAAAGATTTTATTCAATATTTTGAATTAACTTTTAACTATCACTTATTTTTAATACGATATCATAAAATTATTTAAAAATGAAAATGTTGAAAATGTAACTTAAATGCTTAAAACCATTAAAATTCTCATAGTTTTAATCGCTAAAATAAATATTGTATATAATATAGTGATTCTATTCTAACAGTGAAAGTATCATTTCATTGGAGTTTTAGGGAATTTATATTTCAAATCCTTCACATTTACTTCTGATACTTCTATTAATGTTGCGTCTTCTTCCATCTCCCACAAAAGTATTTAGAAATAGTGTATATGTGTTAAATTAGATCAAAAAGCAAATTTAATGATGTAAGACCAAATTTTGCAAATCGTCCAAATACAGCTTCGCCTGTTTGATTCCTAAATGGAATGTCCGGTTTTTCATAAATTAGACTGTCCTTTTACAGTATTTTCTGTTCCAATTGGTGCTGTTACATTATTATCTAGCATCCAAGTTGACAGCATGTTTTCAGTGTATACATATGTAGATTTGTGTGATAGGCTTTCACCGCATGAGCTAACCAAAGTACACTTTAACTAGTGTAATTATAATGATTTGTCTATTATTTCAAATAGTATGCTGTAAATGTTGTTTTTTTTTTATATAATAATTTAATTTTATTGCCAGTTTCGTGTTTAGCCCCTCCTTGGTGCAATTTTCCCGGACGCTGGGACGCTTATAGGCGTACTAGGTTTTTCGTTTCGGTTTTGCGACCGGATTTTCTTTGTAAATCCCGGCCAATTTTCGTGCGGTCATTTTTCATCGTTGTGGCGTAATCCCGCCTTCGCCCTCCAAATCCCACCTACCCAATATTACCTACTTTATTTTACCCTTTATTCCTTCAGACTATCGCCTTATACGGTTTTCGTTTTATGCATCTCACTTTATAAATCCATTTCGCCGGGTTTCCGGATCGAATTCGCTGCCTAATAATCTTTTATTACGTCGGCAAATAGATTTTACCTCCCCTTCCAATAAACTTTTATAATAATTTTCTTTTTATTTTACAGGTGTCCGTTGACTTCTTTGGTCAACCAGTACGAGGCGTTGAAGGCGGTAATAGAAAAGGTTAGTGTAATATACAAATATTATTCTAGATTAGCACTATACAGTACGCAATATGAACACTGAATAAATTACGGGTACATTGGGGTATAATACTGCTCCATTATATTTGGAATTTGGAAACACTTAGTTTGAAAAGATGTTCTGTATCATGGGGAATGGATCAAAATATAAAATTATTCGAATATTGCTATCGATTCTTAATTATTAAAATTCAAATCTCTGACTATTAAAATGCAAAATAATATTATATTTTGTCAATAGTAGATGTGTACGGACGACAAAGTTTCAGGTTTTTTTTCGTACCTCAGTAATGTGAAGAAACATCCCATATGAAGTTTTTTAATATTAAATTATCTCATTTATATGAGATAAATTGAAAAAAATATTGTACTAAAACCGAGCTTAAATTAAAAAAAAAAACTCAAATAAAATTCCTTTAAAATTTGAATGGGTTGGCCGCAGTGCAAATATGTTTTTAGAATTTTTATATTATTTTTTACGGATTCCCATGACACAGAACTTTTTTTCCAACTAGAGGTGTTTCCAAATTCTAATATTCGCAGTTTTCGTTGTACCGTATTATATATGTAGGTACATACACATGTACATAGAAGTCTTTATACAACTGTGAATTCTGGAAGGCAAATATTTAATGATGATTACTTATTTTGCTATGTTAGTTAGTGGATGGAGAATGTTTGAGAAAGTCTGTCAGGGTAAATGATATTCCATTGTTCGGAATCAATCGCATTTGTGTCGCTCATTAAACTTTCCAACGAGATTTTCCTTTCAATTTATCAATTCGTAGTTAGATTTGTTCGATAGCGGCGGCAGCTTTTAGTCCACCATTATCTGCCTCAATAAGTACATTTTTTCAACTTTTCTAATGAATTCGACATTGAAATGTTTTCTCACTGTCAAATTTTTAAATTTAAAAAGCGAGTCAACATATGTATCATACATACATACATATTTTATTTATTTGTGGTTAGTGTATAATGCTAAACACTGACAAAACCGACAGTAGTACATCTCGGTGGTTGTATTAATGCTAATCACCGAGAGGTTGCTGGGTTCGATCCCGTGGGTTGACCTCGATTGAAAATAATTTATTTAGACTATTTCTGCAGTGCTGTTTGTCATTTTTCAGACTTGAAGATTTGACTTTGACTTGACTCAATCATTTCATATCGGATTTTGCCAATTTATCTGATTACATTTTTGAAACAATTCCCCATCAAATAGGCAAAAATATCCTACCTAATATTTGTCACCTTTATTTGAATATGATTTCAAATATATAATCTATAATTTATATATGTACGTACGTATAAATTGAAAAATAAATAAAACTGAGCGGTCACGGGTTCGAGCCCTGGCCCAGCGATGTTGCTGGGCAGACCTTGAATATATGTGACTGCAGGTCGACAATTTTTATGATTTCATCGTTGAAACGGTTCCTCGCCAAATTAGGCACCTAAACTTTTTTTGTCACCTACATATGTATATAGGAGTGGGTGGATGAAATCAGAAAAGTGTGTGAGATGAGATGGATGAGAGTTGGTCAAAACGGAGACGAATGAAAGCGTGTTGGAGAGGCCTTCATCCAGCAGATGATGGCGAACGGCTGAATGATGATAGTAAAAATGTATGTACAACTTAAGCCATAGGTATCGCCGTGGAGAAATCTGGTAAATATATTAAAAACATATATAAAGTAAATGTATACATACTACATATGTATATTACCTGTAATACGTTTATTCCGCTTTTCCGAGACTATGGACATATCGAATTACAATTTGTGAATTCAGTCACAGAATCTTTCAAATATATCAAATTCTTGTTTTAACCATCAAATGACAGTACAAAACATGACAATACAAAATTCACGAACCTTATAGATTGTTGCTTTTATAAAACTGGGTATGTATTTAAGATGATACGATTTTTAATAATATACATAAATAAAGTGCACAAAAGTGGAGTAGTGATATTGAAAGCCTCAAATTTAATGCTAACACTGAATATGAATCTGGAGTCTATTACCTCAGGCGGTATACAATAATGCAACGTCAATTATAATCAAACATTGTCGAGGCGTTTTGTTATCATTTAATAATCGTCTTGTGTCCACCACATTGAACTTTTCAATTAAAATAAGTAACATCATTTGACGTGTAATATATAATAATATCCGGTATTTCGTAGTATTTCGATTATATTATTAATTTTATAGTGTTACGATTGTGTCAGACCAATTACGCTGAATAAATTTGTCTTGCGTTACTTGTTACGCAAGAAGAGCGCGATTGTTTGCCCGTCTCAAACAATTGCCGTCGACGAACAACCCAATCTTAATTTCAAAACCGAGAACTTTAATAGACATTTTGTTGAATTAACAATACCCACTTCAAACACCCCTTCCTCCCTATTAACTCTCCACGAGTTTCACTCTATCATCCCCTTCTACGTATAAACCTACATACATATATACTTTATATTCGTACGTATGTATGTATGTACATGCATAAACTATCGTGTCAGTGTTATTATTAATGTTCAAATCTTTGTGTGTGTAGTCATTGAGATCATTTTCACGTATGCTTTATTATAAAATATGTACATACATCTTATTGTTATAATTTCAGAAGAAAAAAAAGAAGATAAATTCTTCAGAAGCCCCACGTGGTACCATTACAAAGAAGGATACAACAACGCCGTGAGACGAAAGGTCAAGATTGCCGATTTGCTGTGAAAATGTATGTTAATTGTGGATCCATGTTTTTCTCGCATATCAACAACGGCCTGGCATATACTTTTTATTTTGAAAAATATCATTTTTCGAATGAATATGTTCATATGTTGACTATATCATCGAAATTACCATCATTTTCCACTATCCATCATTGATCTGTGTTGATACATTAATTCTCTTGTGAATATGTACATATATTATAAAAATGTTCTCAGAACTTAAGCCGCATATTTGATGCATTTTTAAATTGTTTTCGTCTTTGTTTGGATTTGTATTTAATATTCATATTTTCTATTGATTTTAAGTTACATTGTTTATTACTAAAATAAAATGACAAATATTTACATTGTCAAATTAACTGGACGCAATTTCATTTTAATTTATGTAATTATCACAATTGGCAGTAAAAACATCAATATGCACTACCAATTAGGTGACTCCATGAGAATAATAGTCCTAGATGTAACGGGCAGAAAAATTGTTCTAGAATGAGATTCTCTGCCATGTTCAGGGTCACAATTTTTTTTTTTCAATACATTGCCATTTCTGTTTTGGGAATGGTCTTTATTGTTTTTGGAACTTTATTGTTTTTTTTTTCATATTGTCGAGTGTGTCGTTCAATTTCACGGGGATTTAAAAAAAAATGTAATGTTTATCATCCAGGATCCGGTGGACAATTTACGTCCACTCCTGGTCCTGTGCCAAGTTGAAAGCGGCGTTTTGGGATGATCCCATTAGTTCTTTGATTTAATCTGACCATCTTATGGAAGACCGTCCTCGCTCGCCTTCCCTCAAATGTTCCGGTGTCTACCAGCTTCTTGAGACTCCATATTCTTTCAACCAATATGGCTAAAGTAGAAAGGAATCCTTTTAATACATACTTGTTGTGGCGTCTCTGAAACTGCCAGCTCTTTGAGGATATATTATACATATGTAGATGCTCGTGCGTCTTGCGGTCCTTGGAATGCATCAGAATCTTTGATAATCATGTACACAACATGTCCCTTTTTACAAGGTTTTTAGCGTACATGTCCGTATCGCTTCATCTCGAATTACACTGAAGTAATTCAATAGTTTTGATTTCGAATTCGTAATTTAGTTTTGATTGCGGATTCGCATCAACAATAAATTCCCTTTTCCGTTTTCGCAAACGTTTGGTTTGAAATCCTGGCAATGGAATTCTATTATTTATTATATTATGCATTTTATGAAAAAAGCAATTTAATTGCATGGAAATTTTCCTTTAGTCGAATTTCTTCTTTAGTTTTTTCATGATCTTAAATCAAGCAGCCGCATGTTAATAAATACAAGTGGTTAGAAGAAGCTTAGGTCGAATAGTATTATTATTCATTTCCCAAGGGGTAGGAATGAACTGATCATATGCTACCTGTATCCAGCAATGGATTGACATGAGCTGAGGATGACGATATAAATATAAAGAGAATGTGATTTTTTTAAAATACAAGTGTTGAAATATTGTTTTATATATAAGAAGGTGTTAATGAAGAAAACTATTTATAGATTTCCAATTTATTTATGATGATTTTACCCCGATATGATATTGTGGAATGATCAATTAGAGACGCTTCCACGGGTACTCCTTTATCATTCTACCGGCCATTTCATCTTTTCCCAATTAAAAAAGGGGTTAGTCACTGGAAAAAAATAAAAATAAAAATGAACTCGGATGTCACGGAAGAAGGGATAAGATTAAACTTACATACGGAACATGGCATACAATTGATCGGGCACTACAAATTATAGTATAGTACATATGTATGTACATACTTATGCGTATATGTATGCTTCTGTAGAAACAGTGTTTGCTGTGATCACAAATTATTGCCGATTGTATTCATTACCCTTGTGCTTTACATACGTATAATTTATCCGCAAAGTTGTTGTTTATGTCGTAAATTTCACTGAACAATGACGCGTTGTTTGTTAGAGATTGGGTGGGTGCACCTGAACCAGCAGGAGCGCCACTCGGAAAGTTTTTTACTTCATCTTCTCCCGTCTCGGTCTTACTCGAATGCGATATGAATGTGTCGTAAATTTCAAAAGTTTTCCCCTTTTTGTGCGTATTAAATCTTTGGGCAAAGTTTCCATATTTATTACGACTGGAAAAGTATACTTACTGTCTACTTAAAAATGCCATTTGTTATGTAGTCTTCATATACATGTGTGTTGTATTTTTACAATATTTTGTATCATCGTATTTTTGTTAATTTTCATAAATGGATTAACCGGAAAAATCGATTAAATGTGTCTTTTATAGGGGAAAATCAAGTCTTTTGTCGAATTCAACAACAAAACAACTTTTTCCGCACTCGTCATACCAATCTGATCTTTGTGATTGTTTAAAGTTTAATTATCTATTAGTGAATTAAAAACGTATATGAGAAAGTGTAAAAGCTTTTCATATTAAGTTCATATGAGATGGAAGTGAATGAGTGACAAAAGGGACTGTTATCATTGTTCAAATGTTTAAACTGTGAGTTGCGTAGGGGCGTTAGAAAGCCGCGTTTGGATATCTAGCTACCATCGCTTCGATCAGACTTCTTCGATTAAATTGCTCTTGCTTCATGTCAGAGACATTAACTTACTTCAAAGTCCACTTACAAAAATATGTCGGTAAAAACATTTTTTTGTTGATCCCGTTTTAATCAAAACTGATCATCAAGTTTTGTTTAGGCTGTCTTCAAAAGCACTGCCCTTTTTCAATTCCGCTCAAATAGTTTTGTCTCCCATGGTGCGATTTTTCCGCTCATCTAATATTGGGTCGAAGACAATTATAATAATTACAATTTTCTCATTGAAATTAGTGTTGAGCAAATCATCAGTTCGATGCTTCATCATTATGATTTGAAACTATATTGCATGTTTCAAACTCGTGGTTCCCTTTTTTAAATAAGAACGGTCGTTTTGAACTCTTCCAAAATGGATTATTATCTCGTCTGGATTACTAGAATCATCAAAAGGATTTTGAATCCATGTTAATGATTCTAGCCGGACAAAAACTTATTCCAGATTTTCTTTATAAATCTTATAAATGATTTTCTTTATAAATCTTATAAACCACTTTGAGTTTCTGAAATATGGTTCAGATATTTTATTTCAGACATTATTTTATTACATTAAATCTTCTTTAGTACATCCTCAAGTTGTTCAATGCCGTTTTGATTTCTTCACGTATCTTACCGTTTTCGATCATTTGGAATTGAATGAGACGAAAATATATTTCGTCAGAATTTTGGGTTTTTAGTGCAGTCAATCTGTTTGGTCTGCCATTGGTGGGACATCGTCCTGATGGGGAGGGGCTAATCCAATTTGGACCAATCATTTTTATGTCACCCCTTCTCCCCCACATCTTGCGTTTCGCTCGAACCATACCACCCCTCATGACGGGCCATCCACCCCTTACTTCGACCATAATGGGATTACTGAAGAATATTTGCAACTTTGAATTGTAGTTTTTTCACTCTTTTTATTTATACGATTCATATTTACATGTTCAATATTGCTGTACGTTGTTTGTTTTCGTTTTAATGGAGAAATAGATAAGTACAAGTTGACTTTGAATTTGGAACATCAAATGTAAATACATACATCATTTGTGCTGATGTTTATAACAAAACTTATGATGTATCATCTTTCACTCCTCGAGGATTCATCCTTGAGACTTAATGAACGTAAATTGTGTCATCCATGTTATGGTTAATATTACGTGGATTAAAATATATTCATTTGATTATGTTTTATCTAAACTGTCAAATTTGAAAGGAAATTAACCCTCGATTTATTTAATCGATTTATTTTTATTGTTCAACGTACATATTTATATACATATGTACATAGGTCGAACTATAGACTATTCATTCTTTGCTTGATAATGAGTGTCCACTCTACCTTTTTATATGGGTTTTTCATTTGAAATTGACCCTTTTTCATTTCAAATTGACTCTTCTTCATTTCAAATTAAACCTATTTCATTTCAAATGAACCCACTTTCATTTCAAATGAACCCACTTTCATTTCAAATTAACATTGAAATGGGGTCAATTTGAAATGAAAAATCGTTTCTGAAGTAAGAAAAGGTTTGTAAAAAGATTTAATTTGAAATGAAAAAGGGTCAATTAGGAATGAAAAACCTATATCAATGTATAATAAAAAGTGGTGACAGTGCCAAATGACATGGCACTGTCCAAAATGGTTGCAAATTATGCAACAATAACAAGTTTATCAATCCTTTTCCATTCTTCGGAAAAACTAATATTACTTAAAAATATGTGGAAAGTGTAAAATTACTGTCTGTGTTTGTTTACGATGATCATCGACAAACACAATACGCCTTGGAATTTTATAAAAATATACATGGCGACTTAGAATAGTCACATTGTGGTATTCAACCCCGATGGTTTTCATGTATGTATGTAACATATGCTATGTAGAAGATCTTAAAGATCTCGAAATGGTCTTCCAGCTGCTTCATTAAAAGAGAGAGCTTCCTAAATCGATCAACTACATATTTCGGCTTGCCCATGAACAACGTCTACTAATGGTAGTCGCCTATTTCCGAATACGAATTCGGCATTAGAAGAATAAGAGAACATATGTGTAACACATATTGTTGGAAAAACACAATTTTTCAGATGGTTAATTATTCCTGCACCAACTACCACTCGGTGTATACATATATAAAATTTGAGGTTATATGTTGATTTTTTTATGGTATTCTTCTCGTTGCGCAAGCGATATCTGTCTCTGCTGTCAGTATCTTGCGCTGGCACAAAAAGAGAACGCTCGATAATTTTCAAAATATGCTTTTGATTTTTGCGATACATTATATATACATATACATATGTAAACATATCAGAGGCGGAACTAGACATTTTGTCACCCGAGGCAAAAGGTAAAATAAATTTCCCCTTATCAATTTAATTTTAATTTACTGTGTGATTTTAGTAATATGTTTTTTTAAGCAAAAATAAGATATTAAACATACATATGTATAATACTCAAAGGAGGGCTTAATCTTAATTTAAGGGGCGGATAGTTGACGTTCATTAAGGTTTTTATACTATCCAATATGAGATATGAAATCGTTATTCAATGTTAAATAAAAAAAAAACACGCGCCACAGACGAAATTTTTTTTCAGATTGTTGAGATAGCCGTTGTAGAATCCGAGCCATTTGTGTCTTCAAAAGTCTTATGAATAAGCGAACGGCTGTGAATGGTGTTAGTACAAATGTATGTACAACTTTAGCCATAGCTTAGTTTGACAATATTTAATGATACTGGTAGCTTGTAAAAACGTTCATTCTATTTTTCCAAGACATATCGAATTAAAAGAAATAATAACAATTTATGAATAAGTCAAACAAAAATAGTGCTTTTCGAACTGAAAATTGGACTTCCGCTTTTACGAGATTCAGGACATATCGAATTAACAACATTTATTCAACGATTCCTCAAAGTCTTCATTGATTTCTTTGTGTGCACGACCTCAGTGTTTCTAACATTAATCATTGCTGATTTATTTGATTCGTTCGCAAAAGTTTTCTCATCAGAGGGACACGGAAGACTTTTGAATTTTTATTTTGAATTTTGGTTCCTTAGTTATTTAATTTAAATGAAAAGAATCAGAATTCAGTGACAGGCTTTTTTTGCAAGTTCATAGAAATACTGATTATCAGCCTTAAAACTGAAACTCGGCGTAAATTCAGCATGGCCAACAAACTAATCTGTTTGGTTTTACTGTTCAAAATCAGTATTATTTCATTTTATTTCCTGTTGCATGGATTCGTAGGTAGGAGTCATTTTATATAGTAGATTGAGTATCTACATTTACTGCTAATGGGCTAATGATCGATTACTGTATCGAGGGTACGTCTTTTATATAAGTTTTTATCGCTATTCGATATTTTTTAGTCATAGTGATATTTACAGGAAGTTCATAGCGGTGAAGAATGTTAATGTATCAAAATGTTTTCAGGGGTTCAAAATTCGATTACAAATTTGAATTCTTTATATTTCAAACAATTTATCATTCAAAAATGGACCACCGCCAATCCTCAACTGATGTAAGCAAGTGCATTTTGAAATTTTATTTTGCATTTTGGACTTGAAGTAAATTTTGAGAAAGGCAAATAAAATCGGCAAATAATTATTTTTTTAATATTTATTGAAAAAATCCATTTTTGATGATATATTCTAGTCCAAACTATCGCCAATGTTTAAACATACATACATATAATACATAATAATGTATATTAAATCTTATTCGCGGTGATAGTGACATTGATGAGTCGGCGGTGATAGTGACATTGTTTCGTGTGTCATAGTTTATACTTTCGATATATGTTATACATACTTTCGTAGTAACGCTAGGTAAAATATAACTTAAAGGTAAAATATAATCGGCCTCCCTTAAGATTTTAATTGATCTTCTTAATGAGACTTTTGTGGATATTTTTTCTTTAAAAAGCTTGTGTACCTATAGTTCCTTGTGTAATGCGTTTTCTTGAATTTACAAGTGTCGTCTTTTGTGATGAATTTGTAATGGTGGTTTTTTTGTGATAGTTTTGTCAAAACACATCATAAAACGTTTTTAGGTCGATTTATCTACAAGCCATTTATTTTTTGGTGTATCGCTACTGTGTTATGTACACATGAAACTTCCGTTTTGTCATCTAACAATTTTTTAACGTTTATATACCGTTATATCAACGTTTCTCGAAAACCACATATCGCTCTATTATTTATTTATTTGCCCATATTTTTCAATTGGATTGACTACCAGGTGATATGGCACTAGCCTTAAGGCTATGAGGGTTGGGTTCGAACTAGAGAGAGTATAACAAACTTTTTGTTTGTCCGCACTTGTGCCCCAATTTGTAAAGCTCTGCGGCTCGGAAGTAGTTTTATGTCAATCACTGTTTCGTGATTTCTTTTTTAGCATTTGAAGTCTGTGTTGGGTTAACCATCTTTTCATGAAAATATATATCGCCACAGCAGATATCGATTCCAATTTTGGAATTAGCCTGTCGATAAATTTCATATAATACCAAAGGAACTCCCTGCATCCAGGATCTTCCGTGTATGTATTTGGTTGGTGGACTCTGTAACCAAAATGTACGGAAAAGATTCATCTTCTTACGTCAAAAGCCTAAGCTATACTAATGATTAGACTTCGAAAAGATATCGAAGCAAATAAGTTTTGTTACTTTAAACTTCATTGTTTTATTTTACAAGTTTTTTTTGCTTTCTTGTTTTGAGCTGTGTTGGAATGTGCATGGCAATTTCCCATTGTCCCAATCAGCTTATTCAGTCTCTCAATGACAATTGCATGTATTTGCACGCACACTCTGGCATAAGTCGGTCTTTCATTGAACGAACTTTACATGTGTGTGTGTGTGTGTGGATAAGCTATTTTTTCCGCTCAAAAATAAATGATTTAGTGGATACATGTATAGAATTAACATTAAATATTGGAATGAACACATTCATATCAATTTTTCATTTTTCATTTATAAAATGAATGACGAATCAATTCAAAATAATATTACATGTATGTATGTATCTTTTCATACCCAACCTATCTGTTCTTAACGAATTCTAGTCGATTATATACGATTTGTACGATTTGTACGAATTATATACGATTTGGTCTAAACACATCCAGTACCGAGCAAATTGGTTGACGTTTTTTAAGTTTTGGGTTATTTTTGGACGCGATGCGTTTATACTTACGTAGTTACGTTAGGTCAATTTGATCTGTATTGGCCACCGTTGCCATTGTCCACACCGTCGCCAACTTTTAACCTTACACAATACATATATAATATATACAGATATTTAATATATTACATATATTTAATCTTATTTTGAGTCGACGGCGAAAGTGATATTGTTTCGTGTGTTACAGTCTTTACTTTATCTATGTAATATACATAATGTCGTAGTAACGTTAGGTAGAATTCTACATATAGGTTATCCATCCGTCTTCTTATAAGACTTTTGTGGATATTTGTTCTTTAAAAAGTTTTTAAGGTTTGGGCTATTTTTGGACGCAATGCGATCAAGTTTATGCACACAAGCGCTCCGCTTTTTCTTAGCACTTTAAAGTATGCGATTTAATTGCATCTTTTTATACCTGTATTATCAGGGAATCGTGGAAAAACTAGCGGTAGTGTGGATCGCGATAAAAGATCGAACGAGAAGCACAGCACAGTATCGCGCTGTGTGGACTATGGAGAGGTATAGTTGGCCCACCCTTCACGGATGGCACGGTATGATTAAATAATTGCGGAATTGCATTTTACAGTGCTGATGTTTTCCGAGAAAGACATCTTGAATGTATTTATTAATACAGATTTTGAGGAATCTATCGAATGCATTCCGATCCCGCGTGATTTCAAGCAAATATAATTCATATGAACCTCCACTAAAAATAACATGTTCAACAATTTTAAATGATACATATGAATACAAATTTACATTCAATTCTAATTTCACATAAAAGGTATGTAAAATATATTCATCATTACCGTAAAATATTTAAGGTGTCACAATTTTGTTCTAAAAAATTGTATTTTTAAATGAGATTTATCATTTTTTGTTTTGATTGTGTATTATACATATTTTAATCATGCATTCTTCAGAAAATTTGGCAATGAAAACATTACATTGAAAATAACTTTATAATCAGAAAAAGTCAATCTCAATAAAGACCTTAAATATATACATATGTACATACATACAATTGTACATTCGTATATTTGCCAATTATTTCGGGCTATAAGCATCGGGGTTTTCCGGATTTTTTATTATATAAAATATTCCAAATTTGTTCAGGAGCAATACGTAATATGTATAATAATTATATTTTTTAATAGAAGGGCGGTTTGCCAACTGCAGATTTCATAAAAAGTGTGCCATGCCTCCCGTGCATTTTTTTTTGATAAAAAATGTCCAAAACTATCATGAAAGTTTTAGAAATGTTTTATAATGAATACCATTTTTATAATAAAGTAATTATTTGATTATTTATACTCGTTGGGTATCCACCCAATGAAATGACAATGATCACAAGATCAATTCCTTTTGGTATGGACATCATTCCATTTTATTTATAAAATAATGACAATGAATTCAAATAATTGGATCGTATTGTGTGTCACAGACATGTGCCCTGCATATCCAAACTATCTGTTTTTAGTTCGGGTCTACTCCGTTCGTAATTCATATCATATACGATTTGGGATAATAAATGCCATTTTTTAATAATAAAATAATGAATTACTTATTTATACTCATTGCTCTCACTTAGAGTATCCACCCCCTTACCTATGTTTTGCTATCAGTATCTTGAGCCGGCACACATCCCTCAGCTGTAAGAAGGGTGCATTCGATTTTTTATTTGAGATTGCTCCTGAAACCGTGGTTTCCAATTCAGGTTTCCATACACTAGATAATGCAGAAACTTTGCTGCTATGTATTTTGATTCATCATCGATATACTCAGTTACGATAGGTCACGTTGACATGTCTTTGTCCAAAAATGGATCGATCAGTGCGGTGGAGAACAGTTGTATTATATTACAACTGTTCAGTTGTAACTGAACTGTTCAGTTGTACTGAATAGTTGTAATATTATAGTTTTCATAATACATGTTTATTTAATTTTGTACAATTTCTCGATAGTGACTTTGCAGATTAGCTCCAAGTCGCCACTATGGCTACACAAAAAGGAAATTATAAAACATAAAACAAATTATAAAAATATAAAATGCTTCGATCCCAAACTAAACAATCCCTCAACCAGATCAGTATATTTTAGATTGAACAAACCAATAGAAATCCGGTTGAGGAGCTTGATGCCCCTGGCGACAGGGGACGAAACCATTAAATATTTCTGAGTTTGCTGGGAACATTGAAGTTAAATTCAGGAAGAATTTGAGGATTGTACACCAATCCAAGCAATTTATAAAAATGCTTCTCTAGATATACTGTACGCCGCGACTCAAGGGAATTATAACCCAGTACTCCCTGTAGATTAGCACTTGGATAGAGCCAGGGATAGCGACCATAAAGAACCAAGTAAGCATATCTGAGATGATACAGAAACTTTGCTGTTATGGATTTTGGTTCATCGTCGATGTGCTCGGTTACGTCAGGTCACGTTGACCTGTCTTTGCCCTAACATGTCTCAAAAATGTGTGGATCAGTGTGGGGAGGATAACTGTATTATATTATAGTTTTCATAATACATACACACATAGTGTTCGGTTTTTGTTGATGAAGTGTTAATATTTTAATGACGACTTTTAACGGTTATATGTATTTCAGCATAGCCAACAAACTAGTCCATTTTCGATATTATTGCTAATGGGCTAATCACTGACTACTGTACTGAGAGTACGTCTTTTATATTTGTTCTCATCGCTATTCGATATTATTATTCATACTGCATTTTATATCTTCATCATAACAAGAGCTTTGTTATTTCCTAGAACTTCTGTTGTTTTCTAGTTGCTTCTGATGCAAATAAAGTTCATAGTGGTGAAGGGTATTTGTGCATCAGTATATTTTCAGGGGTTCAAAGGGCGATTATAAATCGAAGCTATTTACATTTCAAATAATTTATCGTCCAAAATGGACCACTGCCAATCCTCAACTTATCTAAGCACGTGCATTTTGGGACGGCATTTTGAACTTCGCCTTAAGGCAGCATAGTCTGAGGACTCAATTTTTACGAAAGGTTAATAAGTTTGGCTCTCAATTTTTTTTAAATATTTACTGAATGACCATGACATTTTTTTTGTGGTATTTATTTCTTCGATGTCATCATCGTCAATATTTATATTTAATCTTATTTTTAGTCGGTGTTGATAGTGGCATTGTTTCGTGTGTCACAACTTTTACTTAATCTATGTATTATACCTATACATAGATACATACGTAGTAACGTTACGTAATTGTACAAAAGGACTGACAATGGGCTAATCGCCGATTACTTTACAGAGAGTTCGTCTTTTATATTAGCTCTCATCGCTATTCGATACTTTTCAGTCATAGTGACATTTTATAACTTAATCTATGTATTATACCTATACATAGATACATACGTAGTAACGTTACGTAATTGTACAAAAGGACTGACAATGGGCTAATCGCCGATTACTTTACAGAGAGTTCGTCTTTTATATTAGCTCTCATCGCTATTCGATACTTTTCAGTCATAGTGACATTTTATAACTTAATCTATGTATTATACCTATACATAGATACATACGTAGTAACGTTACGTAATTGTACAAAAGGACTGACAATGGGCTAATCGCCGATTACTTTACAGAGAGTTCGTCTTTTATATTAGCTCTCATCGCTATTCAATACTTTTCAGTCATAGTGACATTTTATAACTTAATCTATGTATTATACCTATACATAGATACATACGTAGTAACGTTACGTAATTGTACAAAAGGACTGACAATGGGCTAATCGCCGATTACTTTACAGAGAGTTCGTCTTTTATATTAGCTCTCATCGCTATTCGTTACTTTTCAGTCATAGTGACATTTTATAACTTCATTATGTATTATACCTATACATAGATACATACGTAGTAACGTTACGTAATTGTACAAAAGGACTGACAATGGGCTAATCGCCGATTACTTTACAGAGAGTTCGTCTTTTATATTAGCTCTCATCGCTATTCGATACTTTTCAGTCATAGTGACATTTTATAACTTCATTATGTATTATACCTATACATAGATACATACGTAGTAACGTTACGTAATTGTACAAAAGGACTGACAATGGGCTAATCGCCGATTACTTTACAGAGAGTTCGTCTTTTATATTAGCTCTCATCGCTATTCGATACTTTTCAGTCATAGTGACATTTTATAACTTCATTATGTATTATACCTATACATAGATACATACGTAGTAACGTTACGTAATTGTACAAAAGGACTGACAATGGGCTAATCGCCGATTACTTTACAGAGAGTTCGTCTTTTATATTAGCTCTCATCGCTATTCGATACTTTTCAGTCATAGTGACATTTTATAACTTAATCTATGTATTATACCTATACATAGATACATACGTAGTAACGTTACGTAATTGTACAAAATGACTGACAATGGGCTAATCGCCGATTACTTTACAGAGAGTTCGTCTTTTATATTAGCTCTCATCGCTATTCGATACTTTTTAGTCATAGTGACATTTTATGACTTAATCTATGTATTATACCTATACATAGATACATACGTAGTAACGTTACGTAATTGTACAAAAGGACTGACAATGGGCTAATCGCCGATTACTTTACAGAGAGTTCGTCTTTTATATTAGCTCTCATCGCTATTCGATACTTTTCAGTCATAGTGACATTTTATAACTTAATCTATGTATTATACCTATACATAGATACATACGTAGTAACGTTACGTAATTGTACAAAAGGACTGACAATGGGCTAATCGCCGATTACTTTACAGAGAGTTCGTCTTTTATATTAGCTCTCATCGCTATTCGATACTTTTCAGTCATAGTGACATTTTATAACTTCATTATGTATTATACCTATACATAGATACATACGTAGTAACGTTACGTAATTGTACAAAAGGACTGACAATGGGCTAATCGCCGATTACTTTACAGAGAGTTCGTCTTTTATATTAGCTCTCATCGCTATTCGATACTTTTCAGTCATAGTGACATTTTATAACTTAATCTATGTATTATACCTATACATAGATACATACGTAGTAACGTTACGTAATTGTACAAAAGGACTGACAATGGGCTAATCGCCGATTACTTTACAGAGAGTTCGTCTTTTATATTAGCTCTCATCGCTATTCGTTACTTTTCAGTCATAGTGACATTTTATAACTTCATTATGTATTATACCTATACATAGATACATACGTAGTAACGTTACGTAATTGTACAAAAGGACTGACAATGGGCTAATCGCCGATTACTTTACAGAGAGTTCGTCTTTTATATTAGCTCTCATCGCTATTCGATACTTTTCAGTCATAGTGACATTTTATAACTTCATTATGTATTATACCTATACATAGATACATACGTAGTAACGTTACGTAATTGTACAAAAGGACTGACAATGGGCTAATCGCCGATTACTTTACAGAGAGTTCGTCTTTTATATTAGCTCTCATCGCTATTCGATACTTTTCAGTCATAGTGACATTTTATAACTTCATTATGTATTATACCTATACATAGATACATACGTAGTAACGTTACGTAATTGTACAAAAGGACTGACAATGGGCTAATCGCCGATTACTTTACAGAGAGTTCGTCTTTTATATTAGCTCTCATCGCTATTCGATACTTTTCAGTCATAGTGACATTTTATAACTTAATCTATGTATTATACCTATACATAGATACATACGTAGTAACGTTACGTAATTGTACAAAATGACTGACAATGGGCTAATCGCCGATTACTTTACAGAGAGTTCGTCTTTTATATTAGCTCTCATCGCTATTCGATACTTTTTAGTCATAGTGACATTTTATGACTTAATCTATGTATTATACCTATACATAGATACATACGTAGTAACGTTACGTAATTGTACAAAAGGACTGACAATGGGCTAATCGCCGATTACTTTACAGAGAGTTCGTCTTTTATATTAGCTCTCATCGCTATTCGATACTTTTCAGTCATAGTGACATTTTATAACTTAATCTATGTATTATACCTATACATAGATACATACGTAGTAACGTTACGTAATTGTACAAAAGGACTGACAATGGGCTAATCGCCGATTACTTTACAGAGAGTTCGTCTTTTATATTAGCTCTCATCGCTATTCGATACTTTTCAGTCATAGTGACATTTTATAACTTCATTATGTATTATACCTATACATAGATACATACGTAGTAACGTTACGTAATTGTACAAAAGGACTGACAATGGGCTAATCGCCGATTACTTTACAGAGAGTTCGTCTTTTATATTAGCTCTCATCGCTATTCGATACTTTTTAGTCATAGTGACATTTTATGACTTAATCTATGTATTATACCTATACATAGATACATACGTAGTAACGTTACGTAATTGTACAAAAGGACTGACAATGGGCTAATCGCCGATTACTTTACAGAGAGTTCGTCTTTTATATTAGCTCTCATCGCTATTCGTTACTTTTCAGTCATAGTGACATTTTATAACTTCATTATGTATTATACCTATACATAGATACATACGTAGTAACGTTACGTAATTGTACAAAGGGACTGACAATGGGCTAATCGCCGATTACTTTACAGAGAGTTCGTCTTTTATATTAGCTCTCATCGCTATTCGATACTTTTCAGTCATAGTGACATTTTATAACTTAATCTATGTATTATACCTATACATAGATACATACGTAGTAACGTTACGTAATTGTACAAAATGACTGACAATGGGCTAATCGCCGATTACTTTACAGAGAGTTCGTCTTTTATATTAGCTCTCATCGCTATTCGATACTTTTTAGTCATAGTGACATTTTATGACTTAATCTATGTATTATACCTATACATAGATACATACGTAGTAACGTTACGTAATTGTACAAAAGGACTGACAATGGGCTAATCGCCGATTACTTTACAGAGAGTTCGTCTTTTATATTAGCTCTCATCGCTATTCGTTACTTTTCAGTCATAGTGACATTTTATAACTTCATTATGTATTATACCTATACATAGATACATACGTAGTAACGTTACGTAATTGTACAAAAGGACTGACAATGGGCTAATCGCCGATTACTTTACAGAGAGTTCGTCTTTTATATTAGCTCTCATCGCTATTCGATACTTTTCAGTCATAGTGACATTTTATAACTTCATTATGTATTATACCTATACATAGATACATACGTAGTAACGTTACGTAATTGTACAAAAGGACTGACAATGGGCTAATCGCCGATTACTTTACAGAGAGTTCGTCTTTTATATTAGCTCTCATCGCTATTCGTTACTTTTCAGTCATAGTGACATTTTATAACTTCATTATGTATTATACCTATACATAGATACATACGTAGTAACGTTACGTAATTGTACAAAAGGACTGACAATGGGCTAATCGCCGATTACTTTACAGAGAGTTCGTCTTTTATATTAGCTCTCATCGCTATTCGATACTTTTCAGTCATAGTGACATTTTATAACTTAATCTATGTATTATACCTATACATAGATACATACGTAGTAACGTTACGTAATTGTACAAAATGACTGACAATGGGCTAATCGCCGATTACTTTACAGAGAGTTCGTCTTTTATATTAGCTCTCATCGCTATTCGATACTTTTTAGTCATAGTGACATTTTATGACTTAATCTATGTATTATAACTATACATAGATACATACGTAGTAACGTTACGTAATTGTACAAAAGGACTGACAATGGGCTAATCGCCGATTACTTTACAGAGAGTTCGTCTTTTATATTAGCTCTCATCGCTATTCGTTACTTTTCAGTCATAGTGACATTTTATAACTTCATTATGTATTATACCTATACATAGATACATACGTAGTAACGTTACGTAATTGTACAAAAGGACTGACAATGGGCTAATCGCCGATTACTTTACAGAGAGTTCGTCTTTTATATTAGCTCTCATCGCTATTCGATACTTTTCAGTCATAGTGACATTTTATAACTTAATCTATGTATTATACCTATACATAGATACATACGTAGTAACGTTACGTAATTGTACAAAATGACTGACAATGGGCTAATCGCCGATTACTTTACAGAGAGTTCGTCTTTTATATTAGCTCTCATCGCTATTCGATACTTTTTAGTCATAGTGACATTTTATGACTTAATCTATGTATTATACCTATACATAGATACATACGTAGTAACGTTACGTAATTGTACAAAAGGACTGACAATGGGCTAATCGCCGATTACTTTACAGAGAGTTCGTCTTTTATATTAGCTCTCATCGCTATTCGTTACTTTTCAGTCATAGTGACATTTTATAACTTCATTATGTATTATACCTATACATAGATACATACGTAGTAACGTTACGTAATTGTACAAAAGGACTGACAATGGGCTAATCGCCGATTACTTTACAGAGAGTTCGTCTTTTATATTAGCTCTCATCGCTATTCGATACTTTTCAGTCATAGTGACATTTTATAACTTCATTATGTATTATACCTATACATAGATACATACGTAGTAACGTTACGTAATTGTACAAAAGGACTGACAATGGGCTAATCGGCGATTACTTTACAGAGAGTTCGTCTTTTATATTAGCTCTCATCGCTATTCGATACTTTTCAGTCATAGTGACATTTTATAACTTCATTATGTATTATACCTATACATAGATACATACGTAGTAACGTTACGTAATTGTACAAAAGGACTGACAATGGGCTAATCGCCGATTACTTTACAGAGAGTTCGTCTTTTATATTAGCTCTCATCGCTATTCGATACTTTTCAGTCATAGTGACATTTTATAACTTAATCTATGTATTATACCTATACATAGATACATACGTAGTAACGTTACGTAATTGTACAAAATGACTGACAATGGGCTAATCGCCGATTACTTTACAGAGAGTTCGTCTTTTATATTAGCTCTCATCGCTATTCGATACTTTTCAGTCATAGTGACATTTTATAACTTAATCTATGTATTATACCTATACATAGATACATACGTAGTAACGTTACGTAATTGTACAAAAGGACTGACAATGGGCTAATCGCCGATTACTTTACAGAGAGTTCGTCTTTTATATTAGCTCTCATCGCTATTCGATACTTTTCAGTCATAGTGACATTTTATAACTTAATCTATGTATTATACCTATACATAGATACATACGTAGTAACGTTACGTAATTGTACAAAAGGACTGACAATGGGCTAATCGCCGATTACTTTACAGAGAGTTCGTCTTTTATATTAGCTCTCATCGCTATTCGTTACTTTTCAGTCATAGTGACATTTTATAACTTCATTATGTATTATACCTATACATAGATACATACGTAGTAACGTTACGTAATTGTACAAAAGGACTGACAATGGGCTAATCGCCGATTACTTTACAGAGAGTTCGTCTTTTATATTAGCTCTCATCGCTATTCGATACTTTTCAGTCATAGTGACATTTTATAACTTCATTATGTATTATACCTATACATAGATACATACGTAGTAACGTTACGTAATTGTACAAAAGGACTGACAATGGGCTAATCGCCGATTACTTTACAGAGAGTTCGTCTTTTATATTAGCTCTCATCGCTATTCGATACTTTTCAGTCATAGTGACATTTTATAACTTCATTATGTATTATACCTATACATAGATACATACGTAGTAACGTTACGTAATTGTACAAAAGGACTGACAATGGGCTAGTCGCCGATTACTTTACAGAGAGTTCGTCTTTTATATTAGCTCTCATCGCTATTCGATACTTTTCAGTCATAGTGACATTTTATAACTTAATCTATGTATTATACCTATACATAGATACATACGTAGTAACGTTACGTAATTGTACAAAATGACTGACAATGGGCTAATCGCCGATTACTTTACAGAGAGTTCGTCTTTTATATTAGCTCTCATCGCTATTCGATACTTTTTAGTCATAGTGACATTTTATGACTTAATCTATGTATTATACCTATACATAGATACATACGTAGTAACGTTACGTAATTGTACAAAAGGACTGACAATGGGCTAATCGCCGATTACTTTACAGAGAGTTCGTCTTTTATATTAGCTCTCATCGCTATTCGATACTTTTCAGTCATAGTGAAATTTTATAACTTAATCTATGTATTATACCTATACATAGATACATACGTAGTAACGTTACGTAATTGTACAAAAGGACTGACAATGGGCTAATCGCCGATTACTTTACAGAGAGTTCGTCTTTTATATTAGCTCTCATCGCTATTCGATACTTTTCAGTCATAGTGACATTTTATAACTTCATTATGTATTATACCTATACATAGATACATACGTAGTAACGTTACGTAATTGTACAAAAGGACTGACAATGGGCTAATCGCCGATTACTTTACAGAGAGTTCGTCTTTTATATTAGCTCTCATCGCTATTCGTTACTTTTCAGTCATAGTGACATTTTATAACTTCATTATGTATTATACCTATACATAGATACATACGTAGTAACGTTACGTAATTGTACAAAAGGACTGACAATGGGCTAATCGCCGATTACTTTACAGAGAGTTCGTCTTTTATATTAGCTCTCATCGCTATTCGATACTTTTCAGTCATAGTGACATTTTATAACTTAATCTATGTATTATACCTATACATAGATACATACGTAGTAACGTTACGTAATTGTACAAAATGACTGACAATGGGCTAATCGCCGATTACTTTACAGAGAGTTCGTCTTTTATATTAGCTCTCATCGCTATTCGATACTTTTTAGTCATAGTGACATTTTATGACTTAATCTATGTATTATAACTATACATAGATACATACGTAGTAACGTTACGTAATTGTACAAAAGGACTGACAATGGGCTAATCGCCGATTACTTTACAGAGAGTTCGTCTTTTATATTAGCTCTCATCGCTATTCGTTACTTTTCAGTCATAGTGACATTTTATAACTTCATTATGTATTATACCTATACATAGATACATACGTAGTAACGTTACGTAATTGTACAAAAGGACTGACAATGGGCTAATCGCCGATTACTTTACAGAGAGTTCGTCTTTTATATTAGCTCTCATCGCTATTCGATACTTTTCAGTCATAGTGACATTTTATAACTTAATCTATGTATTATACCTATACATAGATACATACGTAGTAACGTTACGTAATTGTACAAAATGACTGACAATGGGCTAATCGCCGATTACTTTACAGAGAGTTCGTCTTTTATATTAGCTCTCATCGCTATTCGATACTTTTTAGTCATAGTGACATTTTATGACTTAATCTATGTATTATACCTATACATAGATACATACGTAGTAACGTTACGTAATTGTACAAAAGGACTGACAATGGGCTAATCGCCGATTACTTTACAGAGAGTTCGTCTTTTATATTAGCTCTCATCGCTATTCGTTACTTTTCAGTCATAGTGACATTTTATAACTTCATTATGTATTATACCTATACATAGATACATACGTAGTAACGTTACGTAATTGTACAAAAGGACTGACAATGGGCTAATCGCCGATTACTTTACAGAGAGTTCGTCTTTTATATTAGCTCTCATCGCTTTTCGATACTTCTAGTCATAGTGACATTTTATAACTTCATTATGAGTTTTGTATTCATCATGTCATAGCAATATTTTTAAACACGAATCTTCCATGTTTTTAGTTTTTGTTTCAATCCATCTGTATTGTCTGCTATTGTGAAACAAGATGATATACTTCCTTGCATGGATAAATTAAGGTCATTCAAAATGCAAAAAATATCTGTTAAATAAGCTAGCTTGGCTATCCAGTCTATATTTGTTAAAACAATAGTTCTGATATAAACTATTGTTTTATTTTTTCAATTACGTCTTTCTCCGCGGACCGGCTACCGCCGTTCCACGGACCAGTAATGGGCCGCGGACCATAGTTTGAGTAGCACTGGTCTAATGTCATAATCGCCAATATTTTAAATATCACGCCGACTAATACGTTTTTAATACGTTTTCTTGAATTTGCAAGGAGGTATTGACAGTCTATTTCTGTTGATTGACGATGTATAACCAACACCATCGCCAATATTTAAACTTACATACATATGTATATTTAATCTTATTTTGAGTCGGCGGCGAAAGTGACATTGTTTCTTGTGTCACAGTTTATACTTTCGCTATGTATTATACATACTTACGTAGTTACGTTAGGTCAATAGATTTTGCGTTGGTCTTCGTTGCCATTGTCCCACACCGTCGCCAATTTTTAACCTTATACAATATATAATATATATACAGATGTATACTTAATCTTATTTTGAGTCGGCGGCGAAAGTGACATTGTTTCGTGTGTAACAGTTTTTACTTTATGTAATATACATACTTGCGTAGTAACGTTAGGTAGAATACTACAAAAAGGTTTATCCCTCTTCTTATAAGGCTTTTGTGGATATTTGTTCTTTAAAAAGTTTGTGTATAAAAAGAGGTTAATCGTTTTTAATACGTTTTCTTGAATTTGCAAGGAGGTATTGACAGTCTATTTCTGTTGATTGACGATGAATAATCAACACCATCGCCAATATTTAAACTCTCATACATATGTATATTAAATCTTATTTTGAGTCGGCGGTGATAGTGACATTGTTTCTTGTGTCACAGTTTATACTTTCGCTATGTATTATATGTACATACTTACGTAGTTACGTTAGGTCAATAAAGTCTGCGTTGGTCTTCGTTGCCATTTTCCACACCGTCGCCAATTTTTAACGTTCCACAATATATAATATAATATACATATGTATATTTAATCTTATTTTGAGTGGGCGGCGAAAGTGACATTGTTTCGTGTGTTGCAGTTATCGACGATATATAGTCAACACCGTCGCCAATATTTAAACTTACATACATATGTACATATATTAAATCTTATATTTAGTCGGCGGTTATAGTAACATTGTTTCGTGAGTCACAGTTTATACTTTCACTGTGTAATATACATACATACTTACGTAGTAACGTTAGGTGAAATACAACATGAATGTTAACCGGCTTTAGATTTTGATTGATCTTCTTAAATAAGGCTTTTGTGGATATGTTTTCTTGAATTTGCAAGGATGGTCTTGTGTGATAAATTTGTAATGGTGGTTTGTTTGTGATGCTTTTGTCAAAACACACCATAAAACGTTTTTAGGTCATTTATACAATTGATCTATAAGCAATCTCAACGGAGGCACCTTGAGGTTTTGATTGATCTTCTTAATAAGACTTTAGTGGATATTTTTTCTTTAAAAAGCTTATGTACAAGAAAGGATGATCGTTTGAAATATGTTTTCTTGAATTTGCAAGGATGGTCTTTTTTTGATAGTTGAGTCAAAACAAATCATACAACGTTTTCGGGTCAAATCATACACCAGTGTATCGCCGCTTTAATACAAATTATCTATATTTAAATTTTCATTTTTTTTATCTCCCCATGATTTTACGCACACACTCGAATGAAGAAAAAAAGTTGAAATGTTAATTTTTAGTTTTAATTTATTCGCATCAACATTGTGATTCCTACAAACATTTTAAATAACCATTACATATTGTATTTGTCTGTATAACAATATACATAATTATTTTATAATATTTTACATGTTTATTTCACCATACAATAATATTAAGAATAATAACATAAGCACTATTATTTTTACTTTTTTGTCTTATTTACAGTTTTATAATATTATAACGATACATTTTTTTTGTAAATGACTTATTTTATGTTATCATTAGTAGTACTGTTCGATCGTGCTGCTTTATTTTTTGTATACAATAAAATGTTTGTATTTTACATGTACATTGTTTTATTTATTGACTATTTAATATTATAATATGCCAAGTTTAAACCACACTAATTACTTTAATCTACAAACTCGACTATACAAAACATTTCTCAAGAGGAAATGGTAATAAAAATAAATAACTTTTTTTTGCTCATTCGAAAACAAAAAAAGAAATAAGCGATCAACAAATCGATATTCACTTAAAATACAATTATGTACGTACTATTTTTCACCTACTCAATACAAGAAATAATATTTACATACAACACTTAATATGCATATCTGAGCTACGGCGATTCATAGGGTTGCAAAATTTAAACTCGTAAGTATGTATGGCTTTGAATCCGTTCAAAGTACGCAATCTGCAATTTAAACTTTAATCTGAATCTTTGCCTACATTCGGACTCTTGTCGCCCGCACTAGGAGAGGTCGTTTGAGGTGGCCTCTCGTCTTCTCCTGGTCTGTGCAGTCCGTGCAAGGCTCCCAAAGGTGGAAGCGGAAGTCCCAAAGGCAACCTGAGTCCTTGTAGTCCTTGCAGACCCTGTAATCCTTGAAGGCCTTGCAGGCCGTGGAGTAGGGCGGCAGAGTGCTCGCGAGCCCTCCTCCTCAATTCAGCAACGCTTGATGTGCGATGATCTGAAGATGGCGGTGGGGATGACGACAATGGTGGCAACAGGGACAGAGGCTTCATCGGACAACAAGAGCACAATCCCGGAAATCCTGAAACAAAATACAATTATAATTCAATAATGGCAACTATGGAAATAAAACAGCTATGGGTATCATAATATTGTATGAAGCTATAACTGATATTTCTTTCATCTATGTAAGTATTCCTCATCCCTTTTCTATAGTGTACAATGTACACTAATATAGAATTTCAACTTTAACGTTCATACTAAAGATTAGTCCATTATTTGTAAATGCGTCACATCTCGCAGATGTATACATTGTCTATTAATTTGCATACACCAGATTTGAGCTTCAACTTTAACTTTCTTACTGAAGATAAGTTGTCCATTATGTTTTTCAGTAAAGGCGTCACGTCTCGCAGATGTATACATTGTCTTGTAATTTGGATACACCAGCTTTGAGATCCAACTCGAATTTTTTTACTGAAGATAACTAGTCCATTATGTGTTCCAGTAAAAGCGTTACGTCTCGCAAATGTATACATTGTCTAGAAATTGGCATACACCAGCTTTGAGCTTCACCTTTAACTTTCTTACTGAAGATAAGTTGTCCATTATGTTTTTTAGTAAAGGCGTCACGTCTCGCAGATGTATACATTGTCTATTAATTTGCATATATGTACCAGCTTTGAGCTTCAACTTTTACTTTCTTACTGAAGATAAGTTGTCTATGTTTTCCAGTAAAAGCGTCACGTCTCGCAGATGTACACATTGTCTAGTAATTGTCATACACCAGCTTTGAGCTTCACTTTCAACTTTCTTACTGAAGATAAGTTGTCCATTATGTGTTCCAATAAAAGCGTCACGTCTCACAGATGTATACATTGTATAGTAATTTGCATACACCAGCTTTAATTTTAAACTAAAGCTTACAACGCTAGATTTCACAGACACTAGACAATATAAATTATTTGTAATTTACTGGCTAGCAAATTTATGCACTTGCCGCTGTGTACTAGTAAATTTTATGACCGAAGTTTGACTGATAAGCTGGTTTCGACATAACTCTTTCAATGAATTTTATGCTCAAGAATGGAACCAATCGAATTCAAATTTTTGTTGGATTGATAAAAAATGGACAATAATGAACGAGATTCAATCTACTGTATAAGTTTGCAACTACATACGTATATCCGTACTACCTACATAAAATTTTAGGTTAGAGTAAAATTATGTAGTTAAGGTTATGTAAGTTGACACTTCATGTGTAAACTGTTACTAGATGATTTTGACGATGCATACACATACTAGACAATGTATACATCAGCGAACTTTACACTCTCTCTAACTAATGTAAATATTTGCCTATCTTGTGGATTTTCATCACCAAAAACTTTTCTGGCAATATACATACATACATAAAATCGTTTGAGTAATCTTGGTTGTGTTCATTTCAAGGTCTCGAATTATTATTAAAAAAAAATAACTCTTTACTCAACAAAACGTTCTCAGAATTTATCAGAATAATCGAGAGATATCTTTATTGTAGGTTAATCTATTGTAGTGTCTTTAACTACAGCAAATGTAGCGAAAAACATTTAAATTTATCTTAATCAAAAACGAAATCAACTGAAGTTTCGGCAAATAAGCCTTAACTTTCTTTATTATATACTAGTGATTATTTCCGGCTTCGCTCAGTACTTGTAATATAAACAGCTTAAACATGGCTAATTTAATAGTAAACATTAATTTGGTTTTTTTTATAAATTTATTGAGTCGAAAAAAAAATGATATTCAACGATATCGATATCGTCGTCATAGAAACTTTGATTTGTTTTCGATGCTCCCAACCAAAGCTTACATACATACATACATAGTTACATACAAAGTCTCTTTCGAATTTATATATTAGATAAAAATAGACCATGTTTTTAAGGTTGTACGTCACGTCAACACATCGGCACAGCACTGCTGGAAAAGTCTACTTTTATTTATATTTTATCTACAGTACACCAATGTATTGTAAATAAAATATAAAACTGTACAGTACTGTACATTTACTATACAGCAATGGCCGTTTTCGGCACGTTCATACTTGTTTTAGACTAGTACAAGGCAAAATCGGCCTACATATCCATTACAGAGCGCGACGATACGGCGCAATATTGCTTGTGTCGTATCAACAAGTCAATACTGTCACAATATGACGCTTCCCTAAATATTTACATGTGCATGCGCACTTATGTAGTAGCCAAGTGGCCAAATAAATCTAATCCCACTAGATACTTTCAGATAAAATGCTCTGCTGTATTAATATGAACCGCTCGAATCGGTTGCTGCTGTTTCGGTACGTCACATATGTACATGGGTATGTGACGTACCGAAATCCTATCGAAAAGAATGTATGCATGGTAAACGGTACTATGTATATATAATATATATCAGTGGCATGCGGTGAAATTATCTCTCTTTTTGTCGTACATCCTTGCTTAATGTGCGCGGGCAGGATACGGGAGGAAAAGCCTGTTCCTCTTGTATCCTGCTCGCGCAAATTAAGTGAGACTGTACGACGGGGGGGAGAGAGAATTTTACCGCACGCCACTGATATATATATATACTACCCGCTTTTCATATGTATTCATGGTAAACGAACATTTTCGATTTTTCGACTTTTCGATGCGGTGAAGGTCACCGCACATACATACACATTACGAAAGATATGAATGTTTCCATATATGTACGTATAATGTACTAAGGAATATTTTTAGTACTGATGTTTATGTGCAGTTGCCGGCTTCATTTGCACTGGTATAGACGTACCTTAATTGTGGCTAGGGGTTGAAACACTTTGGATTCATTGACAAACTTCAACAATCAACCCATATAAACTGAAAATAACTTTGAATCGTAGCTTATTTGTTATAAATATAAATTACGTCAGACATCAAATTCTTCTCGAATGGCAGTGTGTACTGTTCATATGTGTGTATTGCGGCGGTCGTAAATAAAAACAAATGCCCCATAGATCAGCACGGGGGTTGCCACCTGTCACCTTGAAATATTGCGGCCGTACGTCTTGCCACACCGACGATACCCATCCTCATCCTTCGTACCCCACATCCATCCTCTTTCATCCCATTCGTATAGCCCCCAACCCTCTCTTCTCGACCCCCCCCCCGCTCCCCCCCTCTGCCACCTCAGACTTGCATTACAAAATGACGTTCATTCAAAATTGATAACCGGATCAACTACGTGGTAGGTGATGCAATGTTTGGCATGTTATTCTGTAGTAGGAAATTATTCAATATTCCTGTTTTTACTTATTAAATAAAATACATGGAATTAGTATTAAAAATTTAAACTGAGATGCATTTAAAACTAGCACAGCACCGACTGGTGACTGCACGTAAACAGCAGGACGAAAAATATTCTTTGGTACATTCTATATGGACACATTCATATGTTCCGTATCGTGTACGTGGCGTATCCGTTACAGCGGTAACCGACACGATCTATTCATACTATACAGCAGAACGTGTCACCGAAACGTACCACGCACACTGTGGATATATTCACGCTTGTCGTGACGTTATAGTGGTGAGTGCACCCGTACTAAAGGGAGTGCTGTCCTTAAAATCTTAAAATTTACCGAAAACTATTTTATCACTAAGTAAGTGCAAACGCAGGCATAGAATTAATTGCATAATATTACATTAAAAACCGATGAGAATGGCGTATTGTAGATAAGGTTGTCTGGAATTCGTTTATATGTGGTAATCTCAAATTGATAAATTCACTGGCAACACAGACCAACCAAATCGTAATAAATGGGATCAAACTACTGTTTCAATTATGATCGAAACTTCCAAACGACCTAAATTTTAAATCAATAACTATGATTGGTTAAAAATAAAAATAAAATATATTTTTTAATATTACGAATTTAATTGAATGCATTTATATGACATTATTCACTTGAGATTTATTTTTAATTGTTTGATTCAATTTAGGTTAACATTTTTAGTAAAAATAACCACATACAGTTATCAACGTAAAAAACTTTTTTATTTACCGATAAATACCGGTATATCGGGATAAATATATTATACTGTTTACCGGTTTATGAAATTTGACAGTAAATTGCAATCCCTAGAACATACATATGTATGTACATAGATACATACATATTTGGCGAAGCACAGGAGAGTGACATTGAAGAAAAACTAAAAAAAAAAAAATAAAGTATGAAACGCAACTATCAGAAGCATCTAAACACGTAAACGTCTTTATTTATAAAAAAAGCTTTTTATTTCTATCGTTTATAATTTTGCATCTGTACAAGTGAGTCAAATCCTTAACAAATCGACTGAACATCTTACATCTATACTACCAATATACATACATATGTATGTATGCATATAGTTGTGTGCATACAATGTACTTCACTTGCGCACATAACGATTCTCTTATCAAATTTTGCCAAGCATATTAAAGGGGGTGGGGGGTGTGCAGGACGGGGGAGAGAGTGAGACGGCACCTCCGATAATATCACTCATAAATATCCCGGCTCGGGCTTTAAACTTTAATGGAATTAGTTCTCGGGAAGTGTTATTGGCCGTCGAGAGGTGGCTCTCGCTCTCTTCCCGAGGCCTCAGGTGCTGCTAATAAACACCCATTACCAATTATTAATATAGCCGTTTGTCGCGCGCGCGTTTATACCAATTGAAAACCGGTGTCAATTCGCCCCACCACACCGTGCCAAAATGGCCGCCAAAATATAAATACTAGATACGTGTATATATTATAACATGGTTACCTTTGAGGGCCGGAAACAGCGGTTGGCTGAAGTGCGTCAGGTGCGACAGGTGAGGCGGGAAGAATAATGGCGGTGCTGCTCTCGGAGCCGATCCGTCCAGAGGTCTGAATCCGCCACCGCTGAAAAAATAATACAAATGCTCTATGAATCATTATAATAAGGGATATTTTTCACGTGTCCATTCTGGCTACGATTGTATTTTAGGTATATTCTTGAAACGGTCGGTTGTCGTGCAAGAATACCTAAAGCATACCACAGATAAGGCAATTCATCATCAAATTGCTCGATTGCTTAGCAATAGACTAGGCGATGGATTGCCGTAGATCTTTTTTAATACTTGCTGCACTGTGACCAGGACTTATATATTTTTTGTCTCCAAATATACTGAATGCTAGGTCTTCAGATTTTATGTATGTATTCCTTATCAAAATTTCTATGATTCAAATTAGTATGTCTTTATAAAATAAAAATATTGATCAATATCAACAAAAATAATTATTTTGGCGGGAAGCCGCTTGTATACGTGCCTCACAGATGCGAGAGAGGGGGATTCATTACGCGCCGCGCTCAACGGTCAATGTGAGAATGATATTCGCCTTTGAATGACGACTCTGCTTCAACCGTTATTTCTGCGCTTATTCTATATTATTCGACGTTTAATATGAACATGATAAAATGAATTATGTAGAGGATGGGACGATGAGAATTGTGTTCATCGTTGTCTTTCAAGGATGAGATAACGGGCGTCATTTGGGGGGGGGGGAGGGGGCTGAGGTGGGTAGCCGCCCCCCCCCTAGTTTTGAACGGGACTATCCACGCTGTTTAATGTATTATTATGAATTTGAAATAAAATTCTAAACCAACAAAAATAGACTATTGAAATTCTATAGAGCACTGTCAGGTTCACGTCGATTTTTTCCAGAAAAAAAAAAGTATATTTTGTTTTGGTGTTTGTCTTGCTTTGAAAGATTTTCAGATTATTTTGTACTTTAAATACACTCATTTTTATTAATATAGTACACTCCCCCCCCCCTATAAAGTCATTCCTTACTAGTCAAAAACTTTGTCCTCCCCCTGGAACAAACTTAAATGACGCCCCTGGATGAGATATTTGTCTCTTCATGCTTACGTTGTCTCTAGCTACCACAAGTATCGTAGCCAGAGATCTTACGACAAATTTGTCTTAAAAAAATTATACACATACATACATATATGTACATATAAATACCCACCCATGCAATAATGCAACCTTTTATATAGGATGTACAACGGTAAATTAATTCAATTTATGTACATACATAGTACGTATATATGTATATATGTATAATTCTATTCAGGAACAGGCGTTGTCAATCTATCCAATGTATAGAGCATTTAATGTGTACATATGTACGTAAAATAAGAGTACTCGATCTTCATGAAGTATAATAATGTCATCGCTTTTAGCCACATATATACATAAGTATGTATATATACTACCTATATGTTATATTAGTATATATGTATGTATACATTAATTTGGTTTCGTTTGTATTGTGTTTGTGTAATAATGAGGGAGCGCGCGATACGGTACGGTAAATTTTAATTAGCTGTACAAGTGGGCGGGTGGGCGGCCACCTGCCCGCCCAATAAATTATGCAGCAACAATTAGTTTTAATAATCCGCTAAGATATGACAGATTAAATACGACAACGGCAAATTCGGTAACGGAGTGAAACCATTAATTATGTGAGGAGCGAGATACGACACTCCCCTTTGCCTCCCACCTACCTACCGACCCACAACCACCCAAACCCTCCCCAAAACGCAAAGCTTCCGATTATTACGAAATTACCCCCATTTATCTATTGCACGTTAATTTTTTACTGTCTTGATTATTAGTTCATCAAATATTCGCTTTTCGAAAAGCGCTAATTTTTCATTTACTTTGCAATAATTAAAGTTTATTATCCAAATAATGTAACAACTGTTTTTTAACTATAAAGAAATTAACACAAAGGCAACACTTTATTTATTTACAATTTTTCCAAAGTTCAATCGAATATGTAATGCGAATTCATACAAACATCATCCACAATGACATCTATGTAGAAATTTTTGCAGCATTTTATTATACAAATTGACAAATCTCAAGAGGCTGAATAACTTGAGATTTTGCAAGAGGGATTGGAAAGGAGATGCCAATTAACAGGAACCGTTTCAATGAAAATCAGAAAAATTGACAGACTGATAGGAAACGATCGAGCTGGAGTCACAAGCCAAGGTCTGGTCATTAACTATTAGTGGGAATCGAACCGTGACCACTCTGCTTAAAAGCATAATATTCTAACTACTAGTTCACGCTGCTGGTTAAATAAGAAATGAAGATGAAAATGGTACAATGTAAAAATATATATATATATGTACATATATAAAAACAATTATAATATTAGAACAAATTTACGATCTCAAATTTAGCAATCCCTTAATCAGATCAGCAAATTCTAAATTAAAGAAATCCAATCTTTCAGAAATTTAGCTTGAAGATGCCCCCTTGCGACAAGTGATGAAGCCATCAAATTGGTACGTACCACAAGAGAAAAGAACAAACTGCAGCATCTAATGTGACCGAGTTGTCTGGGAAAGCTCAATTCTGCAAAAAATTGAGGATCGGTCACCAAACCAACCAGCAGTTTGTAGAAATGTTTTACGAGACATACTCTACGTCGTGATTCGAGAAAATTAAAACCTAGTGATCTCAGCAGGTAGGCAGTAGGATAGAGCCAAGGATGGTGACTATAAACTCATATAAAGTGAAGATTTTATTTTATTTTTATTCAATCAATCATGCACACTCGCCTAAACAGATTAATTCAATGCGACGATTGTTCTATGCGACATAATAAGCCAGAATAAGATTGTGCTAATTGTATTTAAAATATATCATTATTAATTATATATTTACATTAAACATGACATCTATAGTCAAGCAATGTGCAGAAGTATTATACAAGGCAAATACAAACAACGATTAATATCCACAGAGATATATATGGACAAATTAGCAGCATTTATACAGATCAACGTAAATCAAGATGCTGAATAACTCGATTTTTTGAAAGAGAGAGAAATAATACACGGATGCCAATTTACTGCAACCGTTTCAATGAAATCAGATAAATTGAGAAACTCTGATAAGAAACGATCTCACTTAGAGTCACATATCCAAGATCTGGTCAGCAGCACACACCAAGAAGAAAACCAGTGATCAGTGATCACACAATTGAAAGCATTACATGCTTAACATTGGTCTATGTTGCTGATTTTATATAATATATCTGTTCCGTGTCTAACTGTTTATGTTACAATAAAATGAAAATACTTAATTAGTGGAAAGGATTTCTTCAACAAGGTGTCATGGATCTTTAATATACGTAAAGCAGGATTTGAATCATGTTAAAATCTTCGTGTGAACGTCATCAGCAACACAAAGGAACAATCGCAAACCACAGAAAGGGAGGCAGACTTCTCAGAGAGCAGAAGATAAGTAAGACTAGGTAAGGGGCTAGCTAAATTCTTGGATAGACTTTGTCCGGCTTTGGAGAGCTTTCACGTGTGCGGTTTCGCATGCAACTTAATCGAATAGACTTAGGCTGGGTACACACCGCGTACGAATTTATTATGTACGTTGTATGCAACGTTTAAAATCCCGAAACCCTAGTTTTGAATTATTGAGCGGTGACAATCCCTCGGCCCCTTTGACTCGTTCCTATCGCTAATTCAATTAGCAACATGGCGACGGAATATGGCGTGTTTCGTGACAGTGGCGGTGCCGAAAACGCAAATCGCCGACAAATTGGAAATCGCCTAATAAACACACATATTAATTTGAACACGTTTGAGAAACATCAGAGAATTGATAGGGAGTCACTGTTTTCAAAATTACAATTACATTCGGTAATCGATGCGAGCGTGTTATTTATTTACGCGTTGCGCATTATGTGTACGTAGACAGGTATCATAACTGAAATTAACAAATAAGTTGTAAGACAGTTGAGTCATCTGTGACTAGGGTTATTAAATAGCTCTTGGTGATTAGCATGCTAATGAAATTAGGTTTGTAGCGAGACGCACGCGCTCAAACGTAGTTTATTAAAGGTGAGCAGATCACCTTAAATATATTATGGGGGTGTATAAATCACTTTCTTACGTGTACACACACTCACAAATTGAGATCATACTTTGGTATTATCATCACGAACATATGTATGTATGTATTAAGATATCACTAACAAGATCGGATCATAAGAAATATACGTACATACATATGTGATACTCATATTCGCTTTGTATTATTATTGATCCTCGTATATTCAGTTTTTTTTTTGTATTCATAGATATACATATATACCAGGAAGGCCTAACAGGCAAACCCCAATGTGCCTTCCTGGCCAATACAAACAATACAGCATTTTTATTACATACGTCGCTGAATTACGAGACACTGGAAACTCGAAATCAACGAGACATCTATGAATTTTAACTTGTGCATACATTATATTATAATGTAATCATACTCAAAGAGTGGTGACTAGAGTTTCCAATCCGAATATTCGATATTCGAATATATTCGGCCTATTTTTAACTATTCGTTATTCGAATATTTAAGCAATTATTCGAATAATTTTCATGAAATTTTAATAAAATATTTTACAAATTTAGAATTTTTTTAACATAATACAATTTTATTTTTAACTCGAAATGTGTAACGCAACAGTGTATTGTGTGAAAGACGTATTAGTCGTCGACTCGGAGTCATTTTATCGCCTTAGCGCAATGGATTCGTGGAACTTGACATTGGAATTCCTCGCTTTAAAAATTGAACTTATGTATTTCACGAAAGAGAAATTATTGCAGCGTTCATTTGAAACGGAAATGAAAATACAGTCCGAAGCTGGAACGCAATTTTTATGGATAATCAGAAATATTTCGTTTCCTTTATGTTGTTTTGAATTTCAGTTGTGTTTCGGAGTTCTTAGTGACACGTTATCGAACCGGGTATATTTTCTCAAATTAAATAAATTGATTGAACACGCCTGCACTTTATAAAAGTAGGTTTTTCAAATATCAAATATTAAAAGGTTAAAAAAAGATTCCAAGTACTTGGATAAATTTAAAAAACGAACCGAAGCTCTAGATATCCTTCTAAAAACTTTATTAACAATTAAGCCAACGTCAACTGTTACCGAAAGAGTGTTCTCCATAGCAGCAATAAAAAAAACAAAGGGCGAGATTAAATTTTGAAAAATTTATCGCATTATTATTTTTAAAATACGTATTTTTAAAATTAAAATAAAGTTTATGTATGACGATAAATTTACTTTTTCTATTTAATGTATGTGGACCCCACTCATTTTAATTATTTTGAATTAATATTTCACTGTTATATATATTCGAATTTTACTATTCGATATTCGAATAGTTGATGAAGTCGAATAATTGGAAACTCTACTGGTGACATAGTAGGTAACTTCAGGTATTTAGCCAATTTAATCGAGGATCCGTTTCATCAAATCAGAAAAATTGGCAATCTTTGGTAGGTAACAATCGACCTGGAGTCACAAATATCCAAGTCTGACCAGCAGCATTACAGATAATATTGAGATTCAAAAAAACTGTACCTTTTCTTAAATTTAACAGTTTATCAATACAAAATGACACACTTACATAATCGATACACACATCGACCGAAACTTCGGTAATTGTGCACACTTTGCATATCTCATCCGCGTGATCGCATTAAATATATAATGCGCCAGGGGTGGTGTGGGTTATTGGGATCGCGGCCCATACTGATCCAGCCGCAAATAACCTGAATAATCTTCATAAAACAACATTACTTAGACCGGGGAAAAACGAAGGGAAGGGGAGGCGTGGGGAAGCTGAGCTCTGTTGTAGCAAGATGTTCTCCTAATCCGCTTGTAAGATTACACACCCGCACCGACATCCCCTCCCCCATCGTATTATATTATTATAATATATAATACACGCGTGCAATTTTCGCATACGGCAAAAAACCATAGCACTATTATGCGTAGTTAACTCATTCGCTTCCAGTACATAAGTGTGGTGTGTTTTAATTTAATTTTTGTCTGGTATATTATGTGAAGCTTTTGTTGGTTCTTTAGTGAATAATGAAAGGGAAATTTATAGGAGTGATGATACAACGTGCCGGATAAGTCTTAAATGTTAATTTAGAGCGGATTTCGCAATAATTAGGATTAAGTGTCGGCATATCGGATTAGTCAGTGTGATATGGAGATACGCGTGCGTGGAATTAGAGATTATAAGCCAATTGGCAGATGAATTATAAATTCGTTTTGTAGCAAAGGTTTTTCTGCAATGGTGTGGTATGTGGTAAAGTATGAAAATAAATTGGAATACATAGATGTGTACATCATATACATATATAATATCGATATTCTGTGTGTCTGTCTGAGATAACGCTCGCCGTACTATAATAGTTGTTTCGATTCGACATACATATGTACGTCACAGCTAAACCACTGCCAAAACGTATATACGAATACAATAACAAAAGAAAAAACTTCTATATATATACTATTGGTTACCAATGTTTCCTCTTGGCAGAGAATTTACCAATTTATCTGATTTCATTGCTAAAACCGTTCCACTAAGTTTGCAACCTATCCTGTTTCCCGCAAATTCAAGTTTATGGGGTCTTAGAGTTAATATCTAGAATTAATTGGTTATTATAAAAAAATATGCTACCAATATACTTTGTGAAATGTATGTATGTATTTGGAAAAATTGCCTCATATCGAATTTGCCTAATAGGTATTTTACATATAAATATAATTGTTAATCGATGTATGTAATTGGTCAGGAAGGCGCATGGGTTTACCTTTTTATAAACATTAAATTAAATAAATTTAGAGAAGGATGACGAGTAAAGAGAGTAGCGGAGGGGGAGGGTTTAAGACAACGAAAGCTACGATCATGTATTGCGAATGTATAAAAAAAAACATGTTGATTCCAATCTCCAAGTTTTTTTCAATTTACAACAAAAAAGTACTATCGAACGTCATCTTTTTAGATTTGACACACTCAACCCTAGGATTTTTTAATTCTTCATCATTATAGCCATTCAACATTCACTTCTGAATGAAGGCTTCACTAACACGTTTTCGACTCTGATTTGGGCAACTTTCATCCATCTCACCCAACACATTTTTCTAATTTCGTCCACCCATCTTCCTTTCACCCTCTTACATTATTTGGGGCACAATTCTAGCACTTCTTTTATCCACCTTTCGCCCATTATTCTGGCTAGGTGACCCAGTGATTTCAATATCTTTACTCTCTTCACTATATCCACTACCCTTGTCATACTTCTCACCAACGTATTCCGCTTCCTATCCTTCCTCATTATGCCGAGCATGCAGTGTTCTTTACATCTTTGAGTGCATTGGACTTTGTGTAGCATCTAGGCGTCTGATGTCCAAATTTCACATCCATACATCATCACTATAACTGGCGTAAGTTACGCTAAAGTTCGACCTTGATAAATATTTGAAAATCTAACACGTGTAGTACACAAAGAGAGTTAGTTGGTGCAAAACACGAAATTTATAACTATGTACGAGTATGTTATATGTATGTATATCGTAATGCCGAGAATTTATCTCAAATTAATTTCAACCCAAATGGGTTGAGTTACGATTTAATTTAACGATACCTCACGTTTAAACCAGCAATATAGCAACTACCAACGCGTATTATAATTTGGAAATTGCGTGAATAATTTAAACCGGTGGATTTGAGAGCATATGAGCTTTAACTTCTAATATATTGTACATTTGGTAATGATTTTCACTTTATTGAAAAAATATATATTATATATTATAATATATTTTGAATTAAAGCCTACATCCATCTAAAGTTGATATAAAATTTTAAAATGCTAAAATGATAAATCTAAGTTTCGGAAAAGTGAATAACACTCTAATATCTGTACATACATACATATGTACTTTTCATACGCGATGGGTACTGCATAATTGAAGTGTCAGCAAATGCTCTTGCACCGAACACATGCACATCTACTTATACCTTTACCCTTCGCATCTGGCGATATTTTATTCAAGAAAAATGGAAGGTGGAAAGGGGAACATGAAGAAAAATCATCCGCCTACCCCCTGCTATTCCTCTGTTCATCCTCCCGGTCGTCCATTTAGAAAATGTAAACTGGTTTTCTTGTAAAAAATTAAATTTGGCGAGCAAAGCCGCGCCCGGCCGCTAAAGGCGGTGCGACTCATTCACTATTTAAGGCAGACATTAACATTTTTGCCGCCGTCGAGCTAAAAACGTTGTTTTTTTTTTTATTATCATTACCATTTCATCCCGGCGAGGCGGAGAGACGCCGCAGGTCAGGGGTTAAAACGTACCGCTCGTGAAAACTGCATTTTTTTTAGTTCAGTTCGAAACTTTATGGAGATGCTTTAAGCTATTCATTATAAGTATTGACGAAAAAGGCACTCACAGTACGAAATACATTATATAAATTTAACAAAATTGAACAATTTACTGTACTGGACTTATCGGGGACGTACTAATATAATAATAGTAATTGAAATTATAAGATAATAAGACAATGCATTATGAATTGGAGGTATATTTTAATTTGACAGTTACATAAATTAGTGAAACATATGTACATTATTCAGTGGCGTGTGGTGAAAATCTGTCTGTTTTTCCCGCACAGCCTTACTTACGTGTGCGCGAGCAGGATACGAGGGGACTCGGTATGACGTCATCTAGTCCCCTTGTATCCTGCTCGCACACATGTAAAAAGGAGTGTGATAAACATGGGTACATATGTATGTATGTATAAAGTCTAGTATGTATTTATTGTCTAATTTTAGATTTTTTTGTAATTTTGTCATCTAAATACATACATACATATATGTATGTATGTAAATGTAGATAAAAATTCTAGTAAAATTTATAATATCAAATCAATTCCTGTTAAATTAATCCCACTTTCATCATCTTTTCTGTAGAAGAAAATCAATGATGGAAGATTTTCACGTATGTATTATATGTACATCCTCCACAACATATCGTCGGTATATAGGCAGAAAGCTCCAAGTCAAAAATCCTTGTTTGGAGAATATCGATTTTTTCGAAAATCGTGAAGTTTAAAGCTCTCTATCTTGTGATCTGAATCATTATTCATATTTTGACTTATTTGACCAATTTAAAACATCCAATTTTTTACATAACATTTACTGCCAGGATACCGACGATATACAATGTATCGGTCTCCGTGACGAGCCAGAATGTTAAATTACAGAAAACGCAAATATCGGAAGGCAAAGATCGAAAATCGAAAGATCTTAAGTCGAAAGATAAAAAAAAGGGTGCACGGTAAATGGTACACATTAATACGGTAGGAAAAGCCTGTTCCTCTTGTTCCTGTTGTATCATGCTCGCGCAAATTAAGTGAGTATGTACGTGAGTATGTACCATTTACCATGCACCCTTTTTTTTATCTTTCGACTTAAGATCTTTCGATTTTCGATCTTTGCCTTCCGATATTTGTGTTTTCTGTAATTTAACATTCTGGCTCGTCACGTAGACCCGTATATACATACATAGCGATAAGACAACGAAGAAAATGAAATGCTCTAATTTGAGAACAAAAAAAAAATTCCAAGTGAAAATAATATGAATTTCAAACGGATTGTTATTAAATTAAAGTAATAAAGACAATTTGAATACGCCTAAATACGTATGTACATACATACATATAACTATACTATTTTCTGGTAATTTATTTAAAAGTGCGTAATAACACTTTAAAATAGTTTTTTTAATTACTTGTACAAATTATCAAAGCTTAAGTAATATACATACATACATATAATAATGTAGGCGTTTTACATATTTTAATTAATGGGCTTAAATTGAACTGAAGCGAATTTCACTATAGCATTTTTATGCAAAATTGAATTATACAAAAGAATAATAAGTAGAGTGAAGAAGGATATATTTGGCGGAAAATATGAGTCTCGCTACAATTTTCTTTGAGTCGTAAACTTTCCGTTGTTTTTCCTCGCGCTTTGTCGCCATCTCGCTCCGACGCGTTGCCGACTCGACACTGTCGTCTCTCTCCCCCGGCTTCCTATTCGCATTCTCCATTTGCATTTTTATATTATCAATTTAAAAAGGCTTTGCTTTTTACTATTCGAGTTTCCGCATAAAATCTCTAACAGTCAGGCGCCTAATCGCTTGATGGATATTACAAGACTTTATTTACGCCCCATAATTGATATCACATTTAAACAAACATAAATACGTATATGAAATATCCTTTTTTTAATTAAAAAACGCATATACATACATATGTACATACATTCTACATTTTTCACATTGTACAACACCGAATAACAACTTGATGTACGAAATAAAATCGCACTGCTTTATCTGCGTGGAAAACTCTCGCGATATCACATGTTAAATTGAGGATCAGATCGTCTCTCTCTCGGTGAAAATCCTGTTTTCTCGGTTTGGTTTTTTCTACATTTTTTACTTCTTTCTATTTCGGTACGAGTCGAGTATTACACAAAACGCATTTACCATTTACGACTGTTACGACAAAAGCTTTTTTATTTCATTTTATTCGTTCTTTCGTTCCTCTTTCTTTGAATACAGGAATGGCAAAGTTTTTTTTAAACATATTTCTGACTTTTTTGTTTAATACACAAAGCACTCTAGAAAACAAACGTCGTATCTTTTAAAATATATTATATTCGTTTCAGGTCTCTAACGCAATAATAGTTACTCGGGATGATATATTTATTAACAAAACGAATTTAAAGCGACCTGAATAAAAGTGATTTGGCATAGAAGACGCATGTATCAATAATACAAAAATACATACATAATAGGCCGGAGCGAGAAACGCGAACTTTGGATTTTCATAGATGGACCTGGTGGAAAAGTTTCGTCGTATCGAGGAAACATTAAATAAAAAAATCATTGATTTTATACAATGTCCTGTGCCTCCAACCAATAGATTTATCTCCAAAAAAAAAAATTAAAAAGTAGGTTTTTTCATTCATATCTCTTTTTTTAAGAATAGTTAAGATTTTTTGTATTTTATTTAAAAAAATTAACGCTCACAATTCATCTATTGAAGTTTATTTGGGTCAATTATGATAATTTTTGACTGATTAATGGGAATTCAAAGTCACCGTTGCGCTTGAAAGTCCCCCATACAAAAAGGGAAAAATTCGCATTTTTCACATGTTAGATTTAAGTTTGAGTTCGAAATTTTATTTTATTTAAAACAAAATCCTACATAATAAAATTTATCAATTTCTAGTAGATTCTTTAAATAAAACGAAATATTTTACAATTTAAATTGTAAGTATTCATCCAGTTGTAATTATTTAAAAATCATTAATGCGTTTGTATACTTTCAAAAAATTTCTCAATTCCTTTTGACAAATCTCGTCGAATGAATTATTAATAAAACAACGAACGAACGAACTGAGATGAACACCGGCGGAAAATCGTCATATTAAAAAATCATTAATATAAATATAATTGGCGCAGAAAGGGACCGACCGACTCCCTTCCTCCCCCCCCCCCCTCCGACAATTCGTCCCATAACTATGACGGTCTCTGTTCTCCCCCAGCCTCCCGTTTTCCCCGCGCCATCTTAAATAATTAACCAGTCAAATTTCCTGCACAGAGCGCCAGAAAAATAATCCAGCTTTACAAATTACGGAAAAAACGACGAAAACCCGCGGAGCGACGCATAATCTTTCGGTTCGCCCATTAAACGAATTGACTTCTACACCGTGGCACGGGGAAACGCGACCTCCCAGGCGCCGTTGAATATTTTATGACCAGTCAGTACTATTCAATTCTCATTTTCAAGCTTTTCAAAGCGATTTAAATCACCTTGGATTTATATAAATTATATCAAAATAATATACATAGATACGTACATATATTATCTAATGTACATTTTTGTAAATTAAATTTTACCATTATGTATATATGTATGTACATGACATAGTTCAAAATTATTTAAAATTATGAGATCCACATATGTATGTTAATTGAAATATTTTAAATATGTACATCTAAAAAAAATTAAGCAATAATATTAATTAACACATTCAGCCCGGCGCATGATTTCATACATTTGCCCGTGTGGCGGCACTGTCACGCGTATCGGCACCCAATCACGCTTGACAGCATTAAATCACTTTATATAATGAGTTGTTCCTAAATCTTTAGAGCTTTATAGGAATTTTAGTGTTGGGGTGCACAATGAAGTGGAACCGTAAAATTATAGTCTGCTATAGTACTATCCGCGTGGCCACCGGTGGTACACGCCGGGTTGAACGTGTTTAGCTATTTTTTACATGTACATATCAATGAAAGAATACAAGAGCCATGTCACTAAAATATGTCCAACTCCAAACCGTTACAAATCCAAAATTATTTTTCGAATGGCAAATTATACACATACATTGTATTTTATTTTTATTTATTCAATCTTCTAACAGATTGCACCAACGCAACGAATGTGCTTTACAGATTAAGAATTATTTATTAATTATTTAAACCGGTATAGGTAAACCCATTAGGTAAACAATTAACAATCAGCCAAAATCGAGATGCTGAATAACTTGAATTTTTGTGAAGGCGCTATGACAGGGTTACCAACTTTTCAAAGCGTTTCAATGAAATCAGATAAATTGGCAAACTCTGATAGGAAACGATCGACCTTGATAGAACCCGCACCCATACAATTGAAGGTATTATATGCTAACCATTGAGCTATGCTGCTGTTGATCATTGATCTATGTATATACAGTAAGAATTGCGTTTTCTGACAATGATAATAAGTTGATGGCTCATACTCAGTGTGCAGTTTTATGTCAAAATAATGCGAAAACAGTATGAACTTTTATATATATAAAATTTGTAGATCGTAAATGACTGCAAGAAAAGAAATGTCTTAATTCCCAGTATGTACTTATAAAAAATGTTGATATAAATGAATCTACGTAATACAGCAATTCCGATATTTTCATTTATGTTTAAGAAATTTCTGAATTGATTTAAATTTCTGAATTGATAAAAATGCATGAAAGTACAAGTCAGTCACCGAGAGTTGGCGCGCTCTCATACTCGCACAGATGCGCGCGAAAGAGACATGTCGTATTTTTATTATTGAGTGCAGTGTGATAGCATGCTATGTATACACATATTCACAAACACTAAACAAACGTATTTGTTCGCGCCAATTACCAATAATGGACATACTATACATTAAAATGTCCGTTTGCGATGTAATTAAATAATCAAAAACCTCATATATTGTTACTACGTATATAGATAAAGTAAAAAGCTTATAAAATAAAATAATATTATCGCTTTATGAGGCGTATATGTATTTAAATAATTCTATTGGATATTATTTTAATGTATCGGAAACAAATACAAATACATACGCATTAGAAATGTATTTATTGACCTACAAATGTTTGTTATTGAATACATTTATGGAGACTTTGTTGAGTTTTAGTAGTGCGAATCGTTATATAAAACACGCCTTCGCCATATAAAAAACACTGTTTGTATTTGAATAATTTGGGCCGATAAATTTCAATACGCCAAAAAAACTTAAAATCTGTATCCACCTTTTCAATTCCACACTGAATAAATAATATCGGATAAAAATCAATACGAGTCGTAAATTTTGGCGCGCCTTGTACGGGGAGTCGAGTAGCCGTCAGCTTATTTTTTGGGCCGCATTTTAAAACGACGCGTTTTTCCAAAAAGGAATTAAGCGGAATGGAAGTGGATTAAGGAGAACGCAGCACATCGGGAAAAGCGGAAACGGAGATAATGCTACGCTAATATAATATATGTATATATTTAATAAAGGAAAATAAATACAAAGAGAAACACCTCTAAAAACAATAACAAACTATGTATGTATAATAAAACACACGAAAAGCGAAAGAAAATGACATTACATCGCCGAGAAGTAACACGCCGAATAAAATTTAAAACAGACGATACCTTTTGGGATGACTGTACCTTTTCAAGAAAAATAATTTAAGCTGTATTGCGGGAGAAAAATTGGGTTAATGTATTTTTAATCCTTTAACGTCCTGTCAGAACGGCTTCTTTTCTCTTTTTCGTTGTGCTTACTTTTCATTCTACATATTTTATATTAGCGTATAAATTATACACGCTCCACAGATACCAACACGCTTTATACATAAGTATGAAATTGAAAATATAAATTTAATTTCTCAAACAAACCCATCTCATACTATCAAGTCGATTGCAAAATTAATTATCGTCGTGTGTCCAGGAAAGCGATTATCCCTTCTCATCCCTTTACACTGATTCCCTCCCATCCTCCTCTCCCGGTCCCTCTCATACCCCGTCAACGGCCCATTTCACCCCTCTCCCTCCACAAACAGACGCCGAAGAGAAATTAGTATATTGACATTACAAATTTGCGTTCATCTCCCGAATTGAATATTACATTTGGCGTGATACCGCGCGCTACGCTCTAACAGGGACGAACTGGACTATGTAATATTCTAAATATTTTAATATTATAGCATACACATCTATGCTATGAAAACTATAGATTTTTTCGTAATATGACATTGCAACATTAACAAAAAAACAATATTGACTTGTTTATCAACATTTCTTTTTTTTCCCCGATACACAAAAAAAATAGATAAAGTAATAAGTTGTTTGCGAAAAAAATTTATGAATAAAAATAAGTAAGTTATGCATCCGAATTTATGTACATATTTTGGAACCGATAACATGGCCCAGATAACCGTGTTCTCAAGGGGTTTTTCTGTATGATTTACATATGTACATACATATGTTTGTACGTTGTTATTGTGTATTTTAATTTTAATATTTATGTATATGTTTCTGGCTAATTTCGAAAATAAAAGTAGTAATTCATGTTAATTTTAAGAAGAGTTTTAAAAATTGAAATGGGATTTTATAAATTTTTAATAGTGATAATTGTTTTAACCGTATAATTTTTAATTCAATCGAAAAAGGCAAAATAAGCCATATTAAAAAATGTAGTTATAGTAAAAATTAATAGAAATTACGATGGTTAAATATATATGTTAACTTGTTTTTTTTAATCAGCATTCCTAAAAGTGTAGGCGCATATGATGCCCACCTATCATCAAAGATATCCAAAGACCCCTTACGTTTTTATTGATAAAAGACAAGTTTAATACTAAAATACTATTTCACATGACAGTTTTGATACTCTTTTTTTATATAGTCCTATTTTTAAAAATAATTTAGTACCAATCTTAGCCGGTTTTGATAGTCACAATGACGGATTTCTAATAACCAACAGAATAAAAATAGCATTAAAACCTAAAAATACCAAAAATCGCCTTTGGCCATCTTTGATAATAAGGCCTCACATGTACATATGTTGGCTTTTTTTAATACTTAAAAATAAGGAATAAAAACTAAACTTTAAAAAACAAAGTAAATTAAAAAAATGTTTTAACAGGGGTTTAATTACGTTGAAGTAGCTATAAAGTTTGTTTTCATAATGGTTTTCGGTAAAAGAAAATGAATTCAAAAAAATCTTTTCAAAATAGAATATTCTAGTCAGAATAATGGTGAGGAAAAATTTAAGTTTTCCATGGAATTTTCCATCCGATAAAAATAAAAATAAATTGGTGAAAATAACCTCGCTAGGATGCGGCTCTGTAGCATTCGGCGCAAATTATACCTCCGTGTATCGAATTAATAAATTTAGCCCAATGAAGGCGTCACGTTACCTGTGACGTCACACCGGGTATAGTGATACGCTTTGAATTCAATTTGAATATCCACCGTATAATAATATGAATAATTATATACACTCGACAAATTAAATTTGAACATAAATATTATAATATAAAACGAACGAGAAATACGTAAAAGAGACGCGGGGGGAGGGGGAGGATGGGACGCTATGTCTATAGAGCTTTTGATTTGTTTGCAGACACGGTTATTAATTTGCTCGATTTCAAAGTCAAATCTAGCTAATAAGGTTTCTCGCGTTAAAATCTCAAAGATAGACTCTCGCAAAACCGGATCGGTGATAATTAATCGGCCGGCTCCTTTCGTAAATAATAATTATTGCGTCTCGTAAAGGGAGAGATTGAAGCTGGATTTGAATTTGATTATCGGCGGTATGTACATAGAAATACAGATAAATTATTGTGTGTGTGTGTTCGCCAACAGTCCAAATGGCAATATGTATTAATATACTGTCAGTGAGTTTAGTAATTTATAACCGGTATAGTCTAGTTGGGACCACCGTTCGCCAGACTATATAACAATATTCAATTGTAGTCTATTATTTGTAATTGTACATTACTAGCTGTAATGACGTATAACATGCTAACTCGTTTAAAATACAATTTACTTATAGCTATTCCATATTTTTTAGCTATAAGGTTATATTATGGTTTATACTGAATTTAATTCAAGGATGTCGGTTCAAGTTTTAAAATAAATTACTATAAATAAGTAAATATACATACATATATGATATGTGGGATTTATGAAAAAAAGACAACATAACGAAAAATACTGATTGTATTCTATAGTATGGGGTAAATCGAATTTGGCATTAGGTAATAGACGTCAAAAAGTGTAAGAAAAATTTATATAGATATGTACATATGTATAAATTTTATTAAGATGTTTGGTGTTGAATTAATTTGACAGTTTATGAATCAATTAAGAATTTAGTTTTCTGCATATATACAAAAATTATTTAAAATGAAGGATTGACCCTTTAATTTTGCCGTATATTAAATATTCATTACATAAATTGAATTATTGATTGTAGATATTAGAATTTAAAATACATATTTCTTACAATACAAATTATGTTGAAAGGAACACCGAACATATTTCTAAGAATCTTAAAATTCTTGGGAACTAATTTATGTATGTACCTACATATGTATACTGAAATTACATAAAAAAGTTATTACATATTTATGATGAATGTACGTTTATGTATTTGTTTATTTAAAAATTTATATTTTACCATGATATTAAACTTATAACATATATTCATATACAAATAAATATGTATATATATCTATATATATTTTTTTTTAATTTTCAGATTCTTAATTTGAAATCATTTTCTAATAGTCAGAAATGACCAGCAGCATCGCAAATATACTCAAAATAAATTCTATTCAATCAATGTCGACCCATGGTCGAACCCGGGGACCTCTGAGTGGTTAATATCAATGTAACCACCTGGCTAATATGCTAGCTACATATACATATTTTATTCATTAAATATGATCAATATTTTGAAATGTCCAGTATTAAATTTTAGCCTAACCTGATTTTACTAAATTTTATTTTTAATTAAATTTTAGCCAACTTTCCTTAATAAAATACTGATTGAAAATTATATCTACTGTTCTACTAAATGAATTAATTCGACCGACGATTCTATCAATATGTTAAATTAAAATACACGATACGGGAAATCATACATAATCTTCGATCAAACGAGACTATACATATCATATCGGCAATAAAATTAAATAAAATTAATAATAATAAATCGAAAATTCGATTAAAAATGGCGCTCGAGCGAGATCCGGTCTATCGCGTCCGGCCGAATAAATGAATAATTCCTTTTGGCAGCGAAATACGATAGCGAGCGGGATTCTTTCAAACGGCGAATCAACCTACAACGTGATTATGGAGAGTTATTTGCCTAATTGTAGAGAGCTCGAGGCGGCCGACGGTCCTGTGGGATGGGGGGGGGGGGGTGGCAGAGATGGAGGGAAGTGTACACTGTGGAGAGAACCGGGTGAGCAAGGGGGAGAAAAACACCTTACCCACCCCCACCTTTTTCGCACACCCCGATGTTCCTCCGCCACAACCAGGAAAATGATAATTCCATAATTTCGCATAATTTCGCCGTCGTCTGCACGAGAAGGGAGAGGGATTTCGGTTGTGGTGGTGCACGAAGGACGGGGAAGAGGAGCACATCCTCAACCGGTTGGAATATTTTTTTAAGCGCGTGTGTCTCTAATTTACAACACTTCAAAAGAAATACACGTTTCGTGTACATACATACATATACATATCTAATATATAATTTCAAAAGAGACTTTGTAACTACATATTGTTGGTTCGTAAATCCGAGACGTCATCGAACAAATGAATATTCAAATACATTTAAATCAAATAAAACTATTCAAATAAATTTAATAAAATGTTTACTATTAGATTGGCGATGTTTAAGCGGTTTATATTACAAATACTAAGCGAAGCCGAGTAAAAACACTAGTATTAAATTAAACATTAAATTGAACTTTAAATGATGTACAATTTTGATAATATTCGATCTGTGATCCGGGTAAAAACACTAGTTTTAAATAAAGTACAACTGCCTGATATTTCAATCGAACATTCGCCCCTACAGATCGCTCCAAAGCGACGATTGTACTAATTTAGATACAATACGATCAATACAATCAATACAAGAATTATACAATGAGAATTCATAAAAACATCAGCCACAGTGACATCTATAGAGGAAAATTTTGCAGCATTTTATTATAACACATCGGCGAACCTCAACAATAACTTGAGATTTTGCAAGGGAGATTGGAAAGCAGATGCTAATGTACAGGAACCGTTACAATGAAAATCAGAAAAATTGGCAAACTCTGATACGAAACGATCGAACTGGAGTCACAAACCAAGTTCTGGCCAGCAGCTACTAGTGGGAATCGAATTAAACCACCCTGCTCTAAAGCATAATATGCTAACCACTAGTCTACGCTGCCGGCTAATATCAATGCTAGATATATCAATGTAATGTAATCCATCAGGATTCTTTACATTGATATATCTAGGAAATGGAAACTTTTCACAGTATGTATGCCACATAAATGGAATTAACACAAACAGTATAATAGGTACATTAAATAAATTTACATATTTATACAGGATAACTCGCGTTTTGAATTGCAAATTAGAATTAATTGAGAAAAATGCCTATGTTAAGACAATACTAAATTCTATAGTTACATAAAATTGGCCCGTTTGAATGTCTTTTTAAATATTAAAAACTTTTTATATGTATGTATATTTAATCAAAAAAATATTTTTCAATTTAAATTTTAATAATAGGGTAAATCTATGAATACATTTAAAAATGTAAATTTAAAAAAATATTTAAGAGTATGAATGAATTTGATTAATTTTCCAAAATGCCTATGTATAATCGATGCAAACTGTAAATCAACTTTTATATAATATTCATAATCCAAATCACGAAAGAATAACAAACAAAAGCCAGAGTTTGCGCTTGAAGATTAATTAATTATTCGATATTATTCTAGCGTCACTTGGATTATTATACAGGATATCTCCTTACCCGTCTGCGTGGCTTGAAAGGCACATTTGCGAGATCATTCTGTGAAAAGAAATTTTTCGCATAAAAATAACATAATTCCATTTCACTTTACAATTCAATAACATTCCAAATATTACAGAAAATTCTTATTCCATAAAAAACATTTTTGTTTTCATAAAGTGCGAACAAGTTTTGCGTGTTTTGAGTTTCCAATATCATTATTCAATTGAATAAATTCGCGATATACTATTTCACTTTTTCGATATCAAAAGGCAACTCTTTGAGAACTTCTTTCATAATTCTATGCAGTCAGGAAAAACTTTGCATTTTCTGATTCGATTCGCCGCAATTTTCTCCCGTTGAGAAAGTTCCCTTTTGGAGAGCGCCATAACAAGCTTTGGCCTCCGCGGTGACGAGCTAACTTTTTCTTTTTGCCACCCTCTCCACATTTTCCACCCCCTCAACTTTCACATAAAATGTTTGATAACGTGTTTGTTTATTATCGAAACAATTTAACATTAAAAATTTCAAAATTCAACAAAAAATCAAATTAATTACATGCTTACTAAAGTAATAAAAACTTTCAACACTATGAATTAAAACTCTTGCTATTACAAACATTTCAAATATCTACCGATTTTCGTTGTTATAAGTTATGTGCAATTTTATTCTTATAATAGTCTTATTTTTTGTTAACAACACTGAGCAATAAAAAGTCTAATAAGTTAGACTAATACTGATACTATGTTTGACCTATTGAATTTGAATATGATTGTTTCTCGTTTGCTCTCATTTATAAGGTATGAGCGTTTAAAAAAATGCCCAGTTATTGGTTTTTAGCTCAAAATCTACTGTACATATCTGTGCTCAAAGTTAGTATTGGAATCAATAGTCAGAAAAAACATTGGAATCAATGTTTTTTCCATTGATTGTTTGTTTACTGGGTTAAAATACTAATAAATAATTAATAATCGATCGAATTTTAAAAATTAAAAATACACGATTTTTTACACATTTTTATCCGAGCAATTATTACGCATTTATTGGGCCAGCTTTATATTTCTCCGCGTTTCCAATAATAGAGTTTTCTATCTCAGTAATTTTTTTATCTTTATAAACGTACTAATTGGAACGGTAAAATATTTTTATTTTTATTTTACATTTACATCTTTAGGTAAAGTGTGTTATAAACATGTTTATATTTTAGTCCACGGCTTTGCCGCCTTTCCCAAATAAATAAATTGATAAGTATGTACATATGTATGTACCCGTACAGTGTTTGTATCATTACTTAAATTCTACCACCAACAAAGCTTTAGCATAATTCTTTAGTTAAGTTTCATAATTTTTTATAAAAATATTTCAATTTACTTTAAAAGAAAATTATATTAACTAATAAATTAAACACATTCATACTATGCCTCAATTTTTTAATATATTATATATAATTTTTGAATAGATTATATATATGTACATATGTGAAACTAAGAATGGGATTTATGGATTTTATTTTTGATTTTTACACTTTTGTTCATTTTTTTTTTTTTTTCTGATGTATTATTTTTTTTTTTTTTTTTTGTTACTTTTATTTTAATTTTATTTTATCGTGTTTTTCTGCTTTTGCTTTTTTCTTTTTATTTTATATTTTACTTGTTTTATCTTATTTCATCTTTGTCTTTTCTTTATCAAATGTAGGCGATTGTGGCGCATTAGGTTCTCCCTGTAATGCCACAATGATCCAAAAATATTAATAATAAATAATCTATTCAATATATATCTGCTATTATTAATATACAATATATCTGCTATTGTTTTTTATGATTATGTATAAATGTATTTTTGTCTTTGTATATTCATATGTTTATATTTATTTTTCTTTTATGAGACATTCCCTTCTTTGTTGTTTTTTATAATTTGTAATTATTTTTATTATCCGCTATTTTATAGCTTATTATTTTTATGATTGTGTTAAATGTGTTGTTTGTGTACATATATATATATATATATATATATATATATATATATATATATATATATATATATATATATATATATATATATATATATATATTAATAGAAAATACCATTAAGAATAACCGTAGCCTGAAAAAGTGCAAACAGGATCTTTTCTTAGGCAAAAACCAAATGATCGCAATCAGATCAGAGAGCGGAGTAATAATTAGGAATAGAGAAGAAATCATAGACAGAGTTTACACGTTCTATGCAAAACTATACGAGAACGACAACGGCCAATTCCCCACTCTGGAATCGACACACGGCCAAAGGGTTCCTGCAGTATTGCCTAGCGAAGTAGAGGCCGCGCTAAAAACTGCAAAGAATGGTAAAACCCCAGGGGAAGATAATATTCCCATCGACTTACTAAAATGTGGCGGCCCCCCCCTAATTAATATCTTAGCTAGGCTTTTCAGCAAATGCATCCAGAACCAAGCTATACCAGAAGGATGGAATAACGCAACTATCATTTTAATACACAAAAAAGGCGACAAAAGCGATATCAAGAACTACCGACCCATTAGTCTACTTTCAGCGGTCTACAAGCTCTTCACGAAGGTTATTACAGAAAGGCTGAAGAATATCCTCGACGAGAACCAACCTATAGAGCAGGCAGGGTTTAGGGCAAATTTCAGCACAATGGACCACCTCCAAGTAGTTGGCGAACTAATCGAGCGCGCCAACGAATATCAACGGCCACTGTGCCTAGGTTTCGTCGATTATGAGAAAGCCTTCGATACAGTTAGTCATAATGCAGTACTTAACGCTCTAAAAACACAGGGAGTGCCGGAACCCTATGTGGGACTGTTAGCTACAATATATAAGAATGCCACAGCTTCAGTTAAAATTTTTTCAGGTACAGATAGATTTAGCATAGGAAAAGGAGTAAGACAAGGAGATACAATCTCGCCCAAGTTATTCAATGCGGTGCTTGAGGGAGTTTTCAGGAAATTGGATTGGGATACAGCCGGAGTAAGCATCAATGGTCGCTTTTTGAGTCACCTTCGGTTCGCAGACGATATAGTTTTAGTAGCTCGTGATTCAGCTGACCTACTTATCAGACTAACACAGCTGGACAGGGAAAGTAGAAAAGTAGGATTAAAAATTAACGTAGATAAGACTAAACTAATGTTCAATAGTTATTGCATGCCTGATAGCATCCCCTTAGATGATAAACCAGTAGAAGTAGTAAATAATTATTTATATTTAGGTCAAATAATTGACATGTCTGGTAGTAAAAATGAAGAGATAAAGAGACGTATGAAATTGGGGTGGAGTGCATTTGGACGGATGAATGCTGTTTTTAAATCAAAAATGCCACTCTGCCTGAAGAAAAGGATCTTTGATCAATGCGTTTTGCCAGTGATGACGTATGGATGTGAAACTTGGACACTGAACGCCAAGATGCAAAATAAAATCCAATGCACTCAAAGAAGTATGGAACGCTGTATGCTTGGCATAACGAGGAAAGACAGGAAGCGGAACACGTGGGTGAGAAATATGACAAGGGTAGTGGACATAGTGGATAGAGTGAAGAGATTGAAATGGCAATGGGCGGGTCACGTAGCTAGGAGGATGGACGAAAGGTGGACAAAAGAAGTGCTTGAATGGTACCCGAGAGAAGGCAAAAGAGTAAAAGGAAGACCGCAAGGAAGATGGGTGAACGAAATTAGGAAAATGTGCGGAATGAGATGGATGAGTGTTGCGCAAAACAGAGACGAGTGGAAGCGTGTTGGAGAGGCCTTCATCCAGCAGTGGATGGCGAATGGCTGTAAATGATGATGATGATGATATATATATATATATATATATATATGTTTTATTTTTGTCTTGTCTAATATCTTTAGTTATTATTTTGTTTCTTTTCTGTTATATTTTTAACCATTGTGGTGCATTAGGAATTCCTGTAATGCTACAATGGTCTAAACTTTAAATAAATAATATAAACAATTGAAATGGCAACCAACTACATACATACATACATCCAGAAATATTCCATATTATTTGTTATAATATCTTTACTACGATTCCTTATTATTTTTTGTAATATTATCAACAACATTACAGCAATCATAAATTTTATCTTTTCTCAAAAAAAAAAAGAACACGCACCCCAGTTTGAGGGTGTGTCGTTTGGCGCCCGTTCAGCGGGTTGGCTTCATTACCAGCAGCTCGAGCTAAAGCAATTTGGAAGAAGTGTGCAGACGACGAGAGCGAGACGCGACCATACGGCGAGTGCGAACGAGCGAAAGAGACGACGACAAATTTCCCGGCGTTCACACATACACGTACACACACTGAGCGAGTTTAATAATATCATTCCCGGCTACTTGCTTAAATAATATTTCAAATTCAAAAAGCAAAATTTATATCCGCGCAAAGAAAACCTGAAATTGAATTAATTTGCTACGTAGCCGGGGAACGGGAGAGAGTGAGAGAAAACGACGCGCTTTCCTCTTTCACCACCTTAAAACAACCACCCTTCGATGTCCGCCTCGTTCATCGAGCGAGGGTTGGGAAAAGCTCTGATATTTGCGGTCAATCACATCTCTACGACACCCTACTTGATCTCCTCACAACGAGTCGAGCATTAATCGGAGATGCCGTATTTGAATTGGATACTCGAATCACTATACGAGGGGCGGATTTACACATGATTTTCCGAGAATTTTCCCACTTTTTAATTCAAATTATGCACTTTTATTATTTTTATTATATTTTTGATAGTGTCGTACACAACCTTCATACAAAAATAATTTCTAATTAATATATTTCGAAACTACATCATGAAGTTTCAATACAACAATATAAATTTTATAACAATTTTATATTTTAAAAACAATTTGATTAAAATTTAGAAATTATTTCGTTATACTATACTAACAATAACAAAATACAGATGCATTTAGTAAAATATTCTTAAATGGACTGTTTGCACTTTTCTTCATTTCGAGATATATCGCGCACAGCATTACATATAATGTTTTGCGTTGTACAATATTTAAAAATAGTGGTGGCCTCTAATAAGTGTATTATGCATTTCCGAGATTCTGGACATTGAATTAAAAATAGTGATAACACTTTGTGAATTAAGGCAAACTGAAATGGTGTTTTTCGAAACGGAAAATTGGACTTCCGTCACTTTGAAATATACAATAAAGATATTTCATTTTTAATTACATGCAATATTATTGAAACTTATGAAAAACTATAAATATTATGAAACTAATGAAAAACTAAAAAATAATAAATTGAATGTACCAATGAATACTTTTATTTGTACTTGTACATATTTCCGCATTCACGTCAGTATTTCGTAAATATGCACGATATTTACTTAGATTTATCTCCCTAATAATATTTGACGGTAAAACGAATTTATCTACATATACATACGCACATACAGAAAGAATTCTTTGAAAATGTATTTCTTTAAAATCATAGCGGTTATTTGTTTTGATGTCAAAAGGATTTAAGGCCACCGGGGATTCGAGTAAGTAAATTGAAATCAACTATGAGACTCCGCTTCGATAGCCTCCTTACTTCGAACGAAAATGAAGGGGGTGGAGGAGAAGATAAAGGGGATGTTAAAAATGAAAATTTTCCTTCAGAAAATTCACTCCGCATTAAAAATATTTTTTTATCGTTGATTAAATTTTGACGCGTTTAAAAACTGACAGTTCACCATCCACGACGCTTTTGAATATTTTAAGTGCGATGACTGAAGCCTCCACTCGACGGTTGCTCCTCGCCGACTCTTCTCGAGTTATTTTATTCAATATTAAACACCCCGCGTGCGCCACTGGAGCCCTGTCCCAGTCTGTGTCATCTTCAGGGGCTACATAATCTGATGGGCCGCAGGTATATGGGCGCAGGCTTTATGTGCTTTTATTCCGATTTCTCCTCGTTTTTATTATCATATCATCGGGTTCGTTTTGCGCTGAGCTCGCGGATCCCGGAAAAAAGTTCCAGGCGAAATGTGCACTAAAAAAATATTTTATCCCGTCTATCTGCATAATATTTACGTACATCGCCGCTGAAAGTATCGAAAAATTTATACTTAATCCTATATACCGAGTTTTACGGTGGGTCGTATAATACCTAATACGCATGTATTTTGGATTTTACGCAACAATAAAAAGTTTGCGAACGAGTATTGTAAATTATATGGAAAATGTCATAATTGGAATGAAAAGTAATTGGGAAACTTTCATCGATATAAATATGTACATATATTATAAAGAGTCTAAATTAATTTTAAAGATAAGAATTTTTATTTTCCATTTAAGTATGTATACAATTTTGATAAATTTATTTTATTTTAAAGACGAACTCCTATATTGGCTATTAAAAAAATTTTCATAAACAAAGTACCGTATTATATTTGAAAGACAAAGAGGGTAAAAAGGGGTAAAGTAGATACTTTGTAATATGTTTATATATAATAATATAAATAAGTTGTTCCTTCAAAAATCATTTTTATATATTATATTGTATACTCTTATATAAAAATATGGTAGGTCATAAATGGGCAGGTACAGGTAATGGTAAGTGGTAAGCTGAAACATTTCAGTGTGATCCGTATTCCCGACGGGGTCCAAGTCAATAAACGGAATGAAATTTCCGATTTTAATACACTTTCTTGGGTCCAATATCGAATAGAGAGAGGAGCAAAGTGAATCAAGGCAATGGGAAAAATGTGAAAATACACAAAGCCTCTTAGCGAGAAAGGAAACGTCACTCAATATCACATTTTATGTCAATTTTTCATAAGTAGAATTGTTCGCCGATGTGGTGCGCACTCTATTCTCAACATACAAATACATAAATTCAAACGTAAAAGTCTATATTTATTTTCAATTAATTTTTTATACCGATTGGATACTATTTTATTTTTATATTTAATACACATACATATTGAACTTATTTATATTTAGAAATTATCATACGCGTATACATTACAGTTTCCAAATACTCGCCTTCATCAACTATTCGAGTATCGAGTAGTAAAAATTGAAAATAACCGAGTATCCGATTATATTCGACTAATTTAATTTTTTTTTGTTTTTGTAACTGAATTGACTAGTTTAATTGTTTATGAAATTTCAACGATGACAGTTCGAAAACGACGATTCACAATATGGCTGTACTCTACTGAATATCGGAGTGAAATGACTTTGTTTTGTGAATGAAACGGAATGCCAAAGTTAAAAAAAAGATGCATAATAAAATTAATGCGAATTAGAAAAAAGTGCAAAATACCAAAATTTCAACGTAGGTATATCGCCCTGTGCAGCATCGAAAAGTACAAACGAAATTTCCCCTCATTCATTAAGAATAACAGTTGGTGGCTCAGTTTAACTTACAATTTTAGCAACAGTATGGGATAAAAATATTGAATTGTGAAAAAATGAAACAATTTATTTTCAGCCTCCATCCTCCAAGGCGGCCAGGCCTCAACCGGTCCAACCCGAACCCAATCACGTGTGCGATAATGAAGTCGAAGATGATTATAAGATATCTAGGTAAACTAAACATCGACTGCACCAGCATCTATGTTCACAATTAGTTTCGCAAAATAATTTTAAAGTTTGAAAATATTTCATCAAAATTTTTATATTTTATTTTCGAGTATTATCCGGGTATTTGGTTGATATATCCAGCTATCGAGTAGCCTAAAACAGTACTAAATCCAATCCGATTAACTAGTTAATAGTACGAGTTCCAATCCGAGTACTGGAGTATCCGAGCACATATACATATGTATATATGTGCATTGTCATAAATGACAGAAAAAATGTAGATACATTTAATTTTAAATAATTTTACTATTGAACGAACTTAATTTCTCAACTGTACCTATATAATGTAAAGTATCCAATTTTTAATGTAAAGAAAAATAAACCAATCCTATAAATTGAAACTACTCACAGTATGTCACGAGAAGAAACAAGCATTTATGTCAACGTAATATTTCTTTTTATAAAAAACTATTTTCGACATATTTTGACATAAAATTTAATACATGTTTTTTTTCCTTAGTATGCAGTCAGACATTTTCATCAAATCAATAAAATGAACACCAATATATTTAAAATATTTAAAGGAATCAAACGGCGTTCTATCAGAAGGTAAATCGAATGCAATAGGATAGGTACTTTCTTATACTGTATGTATGTACATATCTCACATACGCCGATTGTGGAAATTGTTGTACGTGTGAATTGAAGTGCACTTTGATTGCTTGTGGTCCCAATGGAACGTGGAGGGGTAGAGCCCCGGGGGCTCGGGCTACGCCCCGCGAGACGACGACGCAGACGCCGGCACCCAAAGAGTGACACTAACGCCCCCAATATCAAATTTAGCGTGACAAATGTACAATATTTCATGTTTGATATTAATTTTATTTTGACAGATTGTTGCCGACCGATATTTATGTGAATTGATGTGTTATTATTAAGCGAGCGAGTGAAAAATTTATTATCATCGTCTCAAATTAGTCCCAGGCGTCATTAGCGCCATCACTCCGGCGACGTTTATTCAATTATACGGGATAATTTTTAGTTCCAAAAACGGATGACGTAAAATGATTAATTTCAATGAAGGATCGGGTGTGTGTGTGTGTGTATGAGATCGTCGACGACTAATCAACATTTAATTAATTCAAATTTCATAAACGGCCATCGAGAACCTTTTTCCTAATTTGATCAGTGTAATTTTATAAAAATGTGCTTATATATATTATAAAATTGTTTTTCATATATATTTTTATTAGAATGTATTAATTTAATCTTAAATATACAATCAAATTACCAGTCGTTTTCTCTCTTTTTCGTTACAGATTCAATTCAACTTAACTATAAGTTATCGGTCAAAAATGTAGGTATATCGAAAATAATCAACTCTTAAGCCCTTAATGAACCGATAAAAACTACTTTTTCATATAATATTTTTTAAATGGTTTGTATTATGCACCTACTGTATATTTATAGTACAATATATTAGTTAAGAAGAGGAAAAAAAACACGAATGATAATCGGATTGAGTGCATTTAGGCGAATGTACGCCGTTTTTAAATAAAAAAAATTTCACCTTTGCCTGAAAAAAAGATCTTTGATCAATCTATGGATGTGAGACCTGGAAATTGAACTCCAATATGTAACACAAAATCCAATTCACTCAAAAAAGTATGGAATGCTGTATGCTTGGCATAACGAGGAGAGATAGGAAGCGGAATCGGAACGAGTGAGAAATACTTACTTGAAATAGAAATACATAATTCTCACTCGTTCCAGAAAGCGGAACGAGTGAGAAGTATGGTAAGATAAGTTGATATAATGGAGAGAGTGAAAATATTGAAATGGTAATGGGCGGGAAGAGTGGATGAAAGTTGGACAAAGTGCTGGAATGATACCCGACAGAATGAAAAAGGCCGCAACAAAGATGGGTGGACGAAATTTGAAAAATGTGTGGGTAGAGATGGATGAGAGTTGCGCAAAGCAAAGACGAATGGAAGCGTGTTGGAAAGGCCTTCATCTAGCAGTGGATGGTCAATGGTTGTAAATAACGATGATGATGATGATGATGATACTGGTAAACGGACAATTCCGCACATGGCGATCACGCACACGACAACCGTTGCTACGAAATCGTGAATACGGAATATTTGGCACTCGAATGTTCGTTGGCGTGATAGTTCGCTAGTTGGGTTAATTCTCAGCGGGTGGGATTTTAGAGTGCCGATATTTGATATAAAATTGTCACCGAACCGATGATATTACAAAGTTATATACATATGTATGTAGACAATGGTAGGGACAAAAAGTTCAAATATTACCTATCTTCAACTTTCGTATATACGAGCAACGCTGGGTAATTTAACTAGTATTATAAAAAATTAAAAAGTGGAAAAAATATTCACAAGAGTCGTTTCCGAATAGTCAAAATTTATATTGATACAAATTAAAAATGAAATAATCACTACCAAAAGTTGAGGATCGCTTTCTCCTAACAGATCAAACGCGATTGTTAGTGTTTTGTTTCTTTCTTAATTTCCATGCTTGCCTTTAATTGGGCTAAGCTCTCACATGTGTTTTAATTAGAAGATTGATGGGATCATCGCGCTTATAACATTTTCCCCATTAAGACGACACAAAATCTAATAAATTACAATTAAATTCGGTATTAATTTGCATATGGCGTTTTTCGTTTATTTTTTGTACACATATTATTTCGGCATTAACACCTATCATAAACATACTATACGGATAATAAAAGTGGAACGCGATCGTCATATATCTAAAATACACTTTCGATTATGATTTTTTTCATATATAAATTTATAACAACCGCACACACATTTATAGGCAACGATAAATTATGGCGGGCGTGTTCGTTTTTATCACCGGCCAAATTGGGGGTGGTAAGGGGGAGGATCGGTTAGGTTGTCGAGAGGAGGATAGGTTTGAGGGATGTATAGCGAGAAAGAGAGAAAGAGAGGGGCCCCTTTTTAAGCAAATTTCCCATAGCGAAAATTGAAAAAGCATTTTTCACATGATGCGGGGCGGGCCCCCTCAAACAGGTCCCCGTAATAAATTCTAACCTCGTTTGCGACTTGACGTCGAATTTTCCCACTACGCCGGGAAAAATGGCGCGCAATTTTCCTTTGAGGAAAACTCACGTCCCTTTTAAGTTTCAAAATTGTATTTATCGTTTTATTCTGTTACGCATTTTTATCCGAGAAAACTAAGTTTTTTCACCGCCGAGTTTCGCTACCGTCGAATTTCGTTAATGGCCTCGTTCTCTCTCTCTCTCTTGAGCCTCTCCACTTCATCTTATTTGCAAATTGCTCGACGAATATATCATCATCGGCTTCAAAGCGCGAATCTTATACTTTCGTACTGTCCTGCACAAGCCGTATCTGTTGGGACTCAATTCACACACAACAAAATTGAACAAGATGATTCGAAATCTTCATTAATACACACACACACTCTCTCTCTCTCTCTCTCTCTCTCTCTCTTCCTAATATTTTTTATTTAACATATCAAAGGATCATACCAAAAAATTCGTCTTTATAAGTTTTGTAGTTTCTAGTATTCAACAAACAATTTTACGTGAAAAATAAACAATTGAAAAAAAAGTTCATTTCTTTAATAAAAAAATAAATGTATTCAAATAATTGAATAAAAAAATTTAAGCCGTAATATTATCGTCGTCATCAAAATAAAAAAATCAGTAATATCACACAGATTTCACATTTTTTACCCAGGTAATGTGTATTTTCTATATGATAGATATGATCAAACAATGTTTCAAATTGTATGCAAATATGATCTATTTGGAATGTTAGGAAGGTCGAAAGCGACACTTTCGTAGATTGAAATTTGTGTGTAATTAAAATACGTGTCAAAACTAAAAACGGTCTCCTGGGTTATTAATGGTCTCGGTCAATTTTTTAATTGTTTGTTACAAAGCGGCTAGTGGAAGAGTGCGGCTCTGAGCTGTAATTAGCTCTGGCGTGACATCATAACTCTTGATTAGTTTATAGTGCGGCCCCGCGTTCAAGATTTTGACAGCCATTTTGTCACATTCGCAATTATAATGGCTAAAAATACACTTACTATCATCAGATATTACAAATATTGCCGTACGAAATTGGAATGCAAAAAAATGTGGGCAATTATTTTTTTCGCCAATTAATTAGATGGGGCGAATAGGTCGAATTTCTCCTCAAAGAAGCATACATCTAATATATAATTTTGAAAGAGATTTTGTATGTATTGACCAACTATCATTCGTTCGTAGAATCCGTGACGTTAAATTTAATAAAAAAAATAAATGAATATTAAAATAAATTAAAATAAAATGTTTACTATTAGATTAGCCACGTTTAAGCGGTTTATATTGCAAATACCGAGCGAAGCCCGGTAAAACCGCTAGTATACATATAATAAAATATCAATCAATATTCGATTAACAGAAAGTTATTCCCATTTCAATTACCTACCCGTTGGACTTCGAGTCACGTAACCATTAAAATAAGCGAAATGGAATATTAAAAGTAAAAACAATTAAGCGATGTCATTACATAAAAGCAATTTTTCTAAAAAATGCCTACTAAATATACATAGAATAGAATCATATAAAACGTTTTTAATGAAATTTATTTCTGGTACTTCTCAATTTTTAATTTATACGTAGTAGAAATCTTTTAGTTCACGAAGTCTTATGTGTATGTATTGAAAACAAATGCATGTTAATTTTATATCGGCAGAAATATCTTTTAGCAATAAATATTGTTCAGTTTTAAATTCATAGTACGCATTTAGGTATAAAATAAAAAAAGACATTATTAATTAATTAGTTATATTTTAATGTAAAAAGTATAACAAAAAAATAGCATTTAAGAAATAATAAAACATAAATTTAAATTGAATCATAACAAATCTCCATATCATTCAGGACATCCTACGAATCCACGTTGGTACCCGAATCATTAGCAAGGTAGCAAGGTTTATTAATAGTATCGAAATAGTCACCGAACCATTTAAAAATTCACATCATGTTTGTAATTTGCGTGCTTAATGCACATCATGTTTGCAAATTTTTATGTGTAATAATAATATTCAAGGTTGCGAGGTCAATGACCGTTTGTTTATAATCGGAAAGTATTACATTTTGTAAACTAAACATAACAGATAAACTTTTGTATGCCGGGTCCGGATCACTTTTTCAGCTCCGGATCCGGAATTCTATTTCATTTCCTTTTTAAGTTCCGATTCTGAATTCCTATTTCAGTTCCGAATCCCGATTCCTGTTTCAGTTCCTATTTCCGATCCCTGTTTTAGTTCCAATTCCTGTTTCAGTTCCGATTCCCGATTCCCAATTTCTGTTTCAGTTCCGATTCCGATTAATTATTACTATTCGTATTGTAACTTTATTTTAAATCATATATCAATTTCTTTCCGAAACCACTCGTTGAATTGTCAACGGCCATAACACTAGTCTATTATATAATTTCGAAAGAGACTTTGTAACTAATGTTGGTTCGTAAGAAAACAAATTAATATTCAAATAAATTTAAATAAAATAAAACTATTCAAATGTTTACTATTATATTACAAACACCGAGCGAAGCCGAGTAAAAACACTTGTGTATTATATAACGAGTGTAAAAATACGGGTCAGATTTTCAAGGATAAAGAGGGAATTTTCAATTTTCAACCATCGTATACCCCATTTGAGTATATCTAAATTGAAAATATCTATCATTTTTAGAAGACTGGTGTATGATGATATCAGTAGTCGTTCATATGCATAATTTGTCGTCACCCGTCTACAAAGCGATTGTAAAAGGCCATAGTATTTCTATATGTGTTGGTCACTAGCGGGCTTAATATTGCGGTGGTGGTAGTACAGTGTGTAGTAGCTATTTGGTATTCAAGTGAATTAAGGGCTTCTCGGCACTAATTAGTGTTAAATTAACGCAGAAATTGGTTTGAATTAAACACATGGCCGACAACGCGATACGGCGACTGCGGGATCGCTTGGGACTTTTCATTATGTGAAAATTTATATTAAAGCTTACCAGCTTTTCCTTTTGAATTTCCCAATTAATGAGTTTCGCGTGGATACTAATTATATACTTTTACAGTTATTTGTTTTACTTCATTTAATATACCTACATGCATATGTACATATGTACCTGTGTAAACCCATTTTTATTATTATATATGTATATACATATGCACATATATTTGTACAAGTACATATGTATATACAATACAATCATAAATAAACAATAAGCAAAATTTATATACATATAGGTATACATACATACTATATGTAGGCGTGTTATATTTTTATTACGTCTTGTTTCTTTTATAAGAAAGTTTACAACGGAATTTATGAAATTATGGACGGGGAAAGAAAACGTGCTTAGTTATATAATAAATGTGGATTTGGTCATGAGTTTTTCTCTTCGGGCCGGAAATTGAATTAGATTGCAATTATAAAATGGCGGATTCTGCGCCGTATCATTTTGCATAATACTAATGAAGAAACGGAATAATTTTTACACAGAAAATGAGCCGAGACGGGGGATGGATATTAAATTTACGCCCGTCGGAGAAAACCAATTACGTCTTATGATAATTCTCTGAGTCTTCTCGGCGAATTTGTATGGAAATGCCCCGCCATTGCTCTCTTCCACTCTCTCTCTCTCTCTCGCTCGCATACAACAAACATCATATTTTAAATATTACACATATACGAAACTAAATACGTAGAAACACGTATGACATCTGATATTTATCCTAATATTTATTATATGATTCAATAAGGTCACATTTTCAGGTCAGGTTAGTGTACAAGGGTGAGAAGTTACATACGATACCTATACATAATTTAAATTTAAGAATGAAGGTAAATCGCTATACCCATTCAAGTCACTAATCAAGTTCTGTTGCAAGTACTTAATGATATGAACACACTCAAAAGTACGGTACGGCACGCCTACGTAGACTCCAGATGTGATAGGCATGTCTTCATGTCAATGTTAATTCATTTTCTTACGAGCTTTTTTCTCTCTTGAACACTGATGCTATCTACATTGCCCTGATGATTAGCCGAAGTTTAGTGATGACACACAGTTCTTCAAAACTCTTAGCTTTTACTGGAGTATTACAGTCAGATAAAGGGTTTGATTGATCCAGTGCAGTGTGCATAAGATCTGACTCTTTTTATTGTCTCCTCTACACTATCAACCAAGATGAATTACTTCACAATCTTTAAAAATCTTATCCTCTTGCCTCTCACATTGATTAGTTTGCCTCAGGAATATTGTACCTAATAGTCGAATCACTATATAATGCTAATCTGAAGCAGACAAATCAACACGATACACAAATATAAACAACCTAAAAAACCACGCTCAAAAATTTGAATACCACGACAATAACTGCAAGACCGTAATCTTTGACACCGATGATCTAATCGTGCGCGATCCGTCAATTTTGGCGCAACTCAGTTTGGCGCTTAAGCGCATTATGGTAATTTCACAATATACCGTTCAATTACATCCAATTGACTACTCGTACATATACTCGGAATACACACATGTGTCAGCAAACACCAGCCATATTCGTATCGAATTAACGTTTATTATACCATATACAATACATATGGAATACGTATGAGAGCCGTAGGGACTAACTACAGTACGATGTTAGGAAGAGTCGTTGTCCCAGTTGTTGGGTAATTATCCACGATGATGCTGGGGAATATATGTATCATACGTGTAGTATGTACATATACTTATATATGTATACGTACGAGTTATTGAGTTAGCAGGACGCTTTGCGGTTAACGCTTCCAGGAATCGTAATCTAGCCCAGGCTTAATTGTATACAATTGTCATTAGTTGTGACACGCACTCGACTATGTGCTCTTTACTATCTGTGTTTACCTATCTGTTGCAAATGTCTCTCTGATCGAATCATCTGGTGCCCTTCGGAATCTTCCGTGATGTTGCATGTTGCATTATTCAATCATTCGATTGGTATGTCAATTAAACGAGGCCGATGTTGATATAATTGATTGCGGTTCCAAGCATTGTCTGTCTTGAAATTGAAATTTTGGTTATAACTTTGCTTAATATGATGAAAGGTTTTAAATCTAAAGACTATTTTTTGGATACTTTGGAAGGTGCGCATTTTAGGTGGTGACAAAGATTTTACTTTTTAAAAACATTGGATGTAAAGCAAACTATGTAGTTTAAACACTTTTAGTACAATTAAATAAGAACAGTTAAAGCAATGCAGCTTTTAATGTAATTTAATATTAATAATATAGTGACAACTGTATTTTATTTTATTTTAGAAAACACAATCGTTTAAAGAGCAAGCGGACTTCAAAATAATATGAATTTGAAGTGACAACAAAAATTTTATAAACCGTCTAATGTTGAAGTTTTAGTAAGTTCATATATGAGTCGTTACATTTGAAAATAGCGGAAGTCCAATTTTCAGTTTAAAAAACGTTATTTCTGTTTGAATTAATTCACAAACTTTTATGTACATATGTATATGTCCAGAATCTCGGAAAAGCGGAATAAACGTATTACAGGCCACCAGTATTTTTAGATATTGTTAAACACAAAACGATAAATATATTTAATGTTTTGCGAAATATTTCTCAATTTGAAGATAAATGGACTTATGTCATTTTAAAATATAACGGCTCATACATATATACATATATTAGTCTTTGATCTGGAAGGCAACCAAAAAAATCACTTATATTAGATAAACACAAAATTTGCTCTCTATTTCTCCTTTTTGAAAGTATGGGTGAAAAACGACGACAAAGACAACTAATGTCGTAAAACAGACAACGCTAAAGTGGATAAGCATTTACATAAGTTACATTAGTCTTAATTCAATATGTATTTAGTATTTACTATATAAGTTCTTATAAAAAACCGAGCAATAAATGTACCATATTATTGTTTCTTCATACACTATACAGGTTGTATTCATTGAGTATAATTATGTTACGAAATAATGTAACCGACAACAAGTAGATACCGAATATATAGAATTTACAATGTTTCATGTTATTATCATCATTTATGTACAGTCATTCACCATCCACTAATGGATGAAGGCCTCACCAACACGCTTCCATTCATCTCTGATTTGCAACTCTCATCCATCTCACACCACACATTTTTCAAATTTCTTCCATCCATCTTCTTTTCACCCTTTTACTTTATCTCAGGTACCATTTTACCACTTGTGTTGTCCACCTTTCATCCATATTCTAGCTACGGGGAGCCACAGATTTTTTTTATTTTGTCTACCCATCTTTCCCACAGTCTTCCTTTTACCCTTTTATATTATCTTGGGTACTATTCTAGCACTTCTATTGTCCACCTTTCATCCTTTCTTCTAGATACGTGGCCAATTACCATTTCAACATCTCCACTATGTAGATCCATTACCCTTGCCATACTTTTCATCCACTTATTCCATTTCCTATCTCTCCTCATTATGTCGAGCATACAACATTCCACACTTCTTGGAGATCATTGAACTTTGTCTAACATCATATCCATACGTCATCACTGGCAAAATACATTGATCAAAGATCTTCTTCAGGCAAAGTGACATTTTTGATTTAAAAATTCGCCCAAAAGCACCCCATCCTAATTTTATACGTTTCTTTATTTCTCTTTTATGTTAAGACTATTCAAACATTCCAAAGTGTAAGTACATAGTACAAAGTAGTCTCATCAAAACTAAATATTACGCGTATCAATAAATTTAATAGCATTTTAATATCCACTCCGGAAAAGGTTAACCCTTTCATTACATAGATAAAATATTGCACAATGTTCCAAATCCGGCAGTAAATAAATAATCTTCGACAAGCGAATGGGGAGGAAGACTATTGAAGTGACTTTCGTTTTGGCACGCTCACGGCACGCGTCACCACTTCCGGGGCACTTACGACAGCAAAATCCCGGAAGTGCCCCGGGGATAAGAATGCATGCATGTAATAATCGAAAGGGACGATGCTATTAAGACCATTTCGTGCGCATACGTATGTATGTAGATATTATGTACATTGTGCAATGTAATGTAATGTAATTGATTTATCAAAGTAGGTACAATTGCGCCCGCATCGAGCGACGCACACCATGTTCACATACTGTTTACTTATTTATTATATAAAACTCAATTTGGCTCTATGATTAATTTAACCCTTTGAATGGATGTACGGTAAAAAAAAAACACGCGCGCACGTCAATTTACGCGTTTTTTATGCTGGTCGGGTCGATCGGAGATTCTCAACGTTTTGGCGTCGCGTTCCAAATTTAATTGCGGTTCAAAATAAAGAATGTTGCATGCATTGTATCGTGAAATTTAAGTCAAGCCGATGAATCGTCGCGCAGTTTACTTGATCCCTCACTGTATCCACCCAAATATGTATCAAAATGATCGAATTTTTTATTTATGTACTTTTAAAAGCTTGAGTTATATGTACATACATACATACATATTTAAGTGCTATGAGATAAAGTCTTTATTACATTCAATGAAACATTCACTTTAGAATACCGATAGTATGATCGGGAATTGTGTAAATATGTACATTTTTATTGTAACCTAACCTAAGTTGTAGCATAGTTTTGGAGTTGCGTTAATTCCAATCACCAAAAGTTTGCTGGGTTCAATCCCGTGGGCTGACGTCTATTGAAAATAATTTATTCCGAGTATTTCTCTAGTGCTGCTGGCCAGACTTGGATACTTTTAGTCGACCCTTTCCTGTCAAATTTTGTTAATTTATCTGATTTCATTGTTGGAACGGTTCCTCGTTAATATGGGCAAAAGCCAGCCTACCCATTAATGTCACCGTGATTTGAATAAGATTTCCAATTTATATAATCTATAAACTTACATATTATGTATGTATCATAAGCGTCACCCAGGTATAAAACCTGTAATGGAAAATCATGGGAAATTGAAAATAAAATAATGTGAATTTGATTGAAATATCTAGTTCAAATTTAATTAATATAAAAACACCAATTACAGATAATTACACATAATATTAAATATTTTAAATACTTATTGATATTATTATGAAACTTTTTTCTTATTTGAAACCAACTATTTGCGATGTCGCTTAAAAATTTATATCACAAAAGTTTGAAAATCGTTTCGTCAACCCTTCTAGTGTCGCTCGATTGGGTTTATTAATATTTTATTGGTTTTTAATGGCCTTATATGAATTCTGGCGTGCATTATGCAGGTGTATCGAATTGCACCGATTGATTTACAGTCGTTTTATACGACCGCACAATTATCTTAACCCTTTTACAGCACGACTATACATATGTACACCCAAAATTTCCCGACGAAAATCGTAATAAATCACTTAATCATTCAACTATCTACCATATATTGATTAGTCAAATCAACGCCCTTTGTAAATTAAATAAAACCCGTAAATTGTATTTATTCAATTTACGTATATGTATGTATTTCCGTATATACATATTTGTATATACATAGATTTGTTCCATTCCGATAATCCAAATTCAAAATAAGTCAATAAACAATAAGCAGCATGTTTTAAATTTTAATGATTTAAGATAAAATAAATTAAGATTTCATTCAATTATTACTCCCTATATAATATATATATATATATATATATATATATATATATATATATATATATATATATATATACATATATATATATATATATATATATATATATATATATATATATATATATATATATATATATATATATATATATATATATATATATATATATATATATATATATATGAGTGACGCCAATTGTGCCTACTTTCTTTTTAACAAAGCTTTTCAATATCAATTTCATTAAATATGTTAACAATTTTCAAATAGACATTTCAACAAAACACTATTTTATTTCAAGAAGCAGAAAAATCCATTCTACCCCTTCAGAAAGCAAAGGAAACCAATAAGAGCGTATCCTTCCCTATACACATTAACAAGACAGATGATGAAAAGGTGACAAGACAATGATTGATTGAAATGTTCAAATTTGAGAAGCCTCTGAACAGTCCAACGTGTCAAAAACGCAATAGGTGCGACAGTGGGAGATACGAAGTGAATTGTTAAGGGTCTCGATGACGTGCAGGGGTGCACTCTACTTGCATCCGGAACGCTTTTAATTGATTCAATTACATTGCTCGTTCAAAATGCGCATGCGTTCCTCCAACTAGACAGGCTATATACAACACGCAAGCAAGAGGGGAAATTGAATGAAATCGTCAGTTTGGGCATGCGCAAACATTTGCACAAACGGAGACTGCGCTTCGACACAAAGAAAAAGATGGACATGGAGATGACAGGTCATCGCGGTCAATTCAAAACAATTGATGATGCGCTTTTGCCGATCCAACATTGGAATTATTGCCGATTGACTCGGACGCTGATCGAATTAACCTGATTTGGTTTTTTTTCGATGACGTCAAGTTTTGTCTCTGCTGATATAATTGATATTAACGCGCGAGCAATACGTTCGAGTTGACATTGCCAAATAATTTTGACAATTAGATGATATTACATTTGACACTTACGGAATGATCTAAAAATACTATTTGCGCTGATTATAATCGCGTTGTAGACTTTTGAATTAATTGCCAAACATACGTACATATGTATGTACATATATATATATATATATATATATATATATATATATATATATATATATATATATATATATATATATATATATATATATTTTTATATGCATATATGCAAATACGAGGACCAAAACTTTTAAAAGCATCACTGACCTGTCGGCAAAACCGGAAAACATGTGAGCAGGAAATGGTGGCAACGTGGGTCTCGGCGGAAGAGGAGGTCCTCCAGGAGACGGAGGTCTACTTCCGCTTCCCAAAGTCCTAAAAATCAAACACCCAAATTCAAATAATTCATCCAAAAACAAATAATCAACCGTGTTCTTAATGCTAAATTACTGTACCTGGAAGCAGGAGATGGGGTATCGTCTGGTTCACTTCCCTGGGCGGATAGTGATGCAGCAGGAGGTCCAGCCGTTCCAGGACGACCTGCAGGACTCGAAGGCTCTCGGCCCATACTTTCACTCCCCTGTTCTGTCTCCATGTCCGGATCGTCGTCGACCGCTGATACTTCTGGAGAAGATGTCAATCTACCGTCTTCCGTCTGAGATGGAAAATTCAGAGGTTAATATTAAAATTATCAGTCTATCTTTAAATTATAAAATATTCTGTATTAATTACTTTGTCTTCTTTGATGTCTTCTCGTTTTCCCAACACTTCATGTCCGTCTCTTTTCCGCTGTTCCTCTTTGAGTCTTTCCGCTTTTCTCCACTTAGCGCGTCTGTTTTGAAACCACACCTGAAATATAAATTTATTGTTTGCATTAAATTATAAACGATACATTCATATTTTATAATACTTCTATATACATATAACTCAATTGAATACATTATAAACATATTAGATCAATTGAAAATTCACCTCAAAAAACAATTGTCCAATACATATATTTTTATGTAAAATATATGTTACAGTTCAAGTGTTCACTCCAGTTTGTTCATGAACATGCTATTGGTTTTAGTTTAAGTGCTGACAGTCAAAAGCTTATTGAAATTGACTCAACAGGTGACGCATGAAAATTTTAGCTATCAAAACCTTTGTGATGTCAAAACAACACATATTTAAAAGAAAAAACCACGTTACATCGTTGCTACAATTCCCGTTTCCGGTATTTTTTAAAACATTGCAACCCAGGGTAAGCAAACATGCATAGAAGATGAAACGAACCATTGAAAATACTAAAACTTATGCCTAATAGTTTGTGCATGAACAAACTAGTTCATTTGTCAATTTGTTCTTTGTAACTGGCCAGATTGGTTGGTGTATGAAAAACCTATGTTCATGAACGAACGAAATGTACACTTGGACTGTAACATATACATACATACATTGTAATAGAACATATCACCGTGTTATTATATACATGTTTTTAAAATTGACTCTCATACATTTACGACTACACATTCAAATGTTATAATTTTTTGATACAACATAATATATACTAAATAGAATGGTGTCCGTTTTGATGAAACAGATGTTAAATGTGCCCCGAATTTTCAACATATGTATTGTGCTTTGAAATTAACTATAATACATTCGAGTGTGTTTATTTTTATGAATATATTTGTTTTATAAATCTAATCGTCATAATATGACGGTATAATTGAAAGTGGCATAATTCCGCTTTTCTTCATTTCGAGAAATATTTCGCAAAACACTAAATATAATACTTTGCATTAAACAATATAAAAATACTCGTGACCTGTAATAAGTTTATTATGCTTTTCTGATATTATGGACATATCGAATTAAAATATGTGAACAATTTGTGAATTAAGTCAAACCGAAATAGTTTGGAACTGAAAATTGGACTACCGCCACTTTCAAATATGACGGCTAATATATTCAACCAAAATAGTATAGTATAAATATATTTTTGAACATTATATACATTAATATTAATATTAATCGTAAATTTGATTTTTAAACATTGATAGCATTAGCAATAATTCTTATGGAGTACGTAAAGTCTAATACTAAAGTCTAACTATAAAATCCAATACTAATTCAGATTTAATGTCGACTACGATACAAGTAGATTTTTATATTTATATGATATGAATACTGGCATTTACGATTCATATCACCTCCAAACAAACTACAAAGTATCAATATCACTATTCAAAATAAAACAATGTCGTATAATAGCATAGTGTCCCCCGCGAGAGTGCAAACTGCGAAAGAAAGAATAAACACTCGAAACCGACAATAATAATGCTTTGCACAGATTGTGTTTATGTTCTACAACAAGAGCAAACAATCCAGATCACCCCCTTTTATATGCCGTCTAAAGTCCCACTTTTATTAGGGAGGGAGAGAACCAGGAACGGGGAAATATATACACATATACTATAAAAAAAAATCCCGATTGCAAGTTAGGGCTCGTAAAAATGGTCTGGTAAGACAAAAAGCCCAAGTCCACTTCAATTGTCACATTGTGGGGAACGATTGTTCGACATAGCACTCTAGAGACATCTATGAGTGGACGCACGCACTACAGTGTTAATTGTTTGCGAATAATTTAGCGCTTTGAGGGTTATTTTTTGTATGTTACGAAACTGAATTGTTAAGAACAAGGTATTTATATTGCATTAAACGGGTACAAAGCAGAATATTTTACGAGGGTTATTGTGATATTTTTGTTGTAAAATTGTATCAAATTATATCCATACATGTGTACAGAAGTACTTTTGTATTTTTTAGTTGAAATTAAATGTCAAATTAGAGTGAATATTCTGAATAAATTTGTTATAATAATGATCTATTACTACATCAAACGGTTCTATTAAAAAAATAATCAGTGTCATATTTCTGAAAGTGTATGTACTATGTACATAGGTATATAACTATGAATTCATAGTTTTACGAACTTAAAATTATTATTAAAAAAATTATCTCTAAAAGAAAAAAATATCGTTCGATAAGCCAACTCCGATTCTTGACGTATTCAATTATTAAATTAAATATATTCATATAGCAGTGAAGGCGTTAAGTCAAGACGCGTGTGCGTGTGTTATCTGAAAGATATTTATCTGCGAGTGTGTTATGTGGGTATATAGAGGATGCAATCCGACCATTCGGTATCGCACTTATGTATGTCTGGTTCGAATCCGCGGGGAGCACGTCAATTTTTAACCCCATATCCCCGGGCTAATGGCGGTTTAACGAGGCACTCCCCTGCCCCCTCGTGTGCGGCTAAGCCCCCATAGGGAATGAGCCTCTCCCCGAATTTTTCACTGGGCGAATCACCGTACTATTCAAAAAAATTTCCTCTAAAAATACTATCAAAATATTACTTAGTCATTAAAAATATTTAATACTGCTGAAGGCTTCGTTAACTAAGCATACGGTTCTTTGTGAAACGGGCTGTAAGAAGAACAGACCAAATAGGAGTCGGATATGAGTCGATTTCAGAACTTTGAACGTATGTACGTACATACATATGTACATATGTATGTATAATATATACGAGTCCATTTTAAATGCTACGAGCTTTGTAATGAAAGACTTCTTTTAATATCTGAAATGACTAATTTTTTCACGCAATCTTCAAACGCAGGTACTAGTCCAGCAAAGTTTCAGTGCCTTTATTCCATCCAAGCATTGTCAAATCGAAGTTATCCTTCAAATCATTGATTTATATCGTGAAAAAGCATTGTTTTGACACGATGAAAAATTATCCTTTCCATTGATTAATCCTTTCTTTTTCCACATTTTTTCTAAAAATTCAGCATTTCATTATTCCTTTATCGTTTGATTTTATAAATTGCTATAAGTCAATAACATTACTTTAGATTCCCAGATTATAGTGCCTGAATATGATATTTTCCACCTCAGTGAGCGTAGATTATTTTAACCTATTTGTCTGGTAGCCTGCGCTCATCACTATTTTCATAATGGAATGTGATGTATGAGTGGAATTTTGATCTTCTCTCTTCTATTTGGGCCTCGCAGTGATGTATTGTATTTGCGGCTGGTTCTTTTACATATGTACATATTGGTGCTGGCTGTAGATGCAAGAAATTCCCTACTTTGTATTTTATTATTTAATATTTATTTGCTATTATAATAATTCTATTGTTATTATTATAATTTTATTACTTTTTATGATTATGTATAAATGTATTTTTTCTGTGCTTATATAATATAAACATATGTACATACATTTTTACTTTATCTATGTTTTTTCTCGTCTCTGTAATTTTTCGACCATTGTGGTGCATTTGGAAGTTCTGTAATGCTACAATGGTCCAAACTTCACCTTTAATAAATAAATAAATAATGTGAGTCATAACATTTTTTGCTGATAAAATGGAGTTGGTGAATAATCAAACAAATTCGATTGTTTTTTTACTATTGCTTTGTTTGTTGTGTTAAACTCAAGTAATATCCATAGCCTTAGCAATATAAGATAGCTCCAGATAACTTGCATCTATGATATTTTCAAACGTATACTTCATTGATGATTTCTAGTGTCGTAGCAATTTTCAGACGTAGATCTAAATATCTCATCCCTTTATCTTGTACATCCACGTTTAAATTTTGCAAATGCTTTATTTTTATAAATAAAAATCGAAAAAATAGAAATCCTTGAGTTTTAACTCAAGTTACTGTGAAATGGATTTTAATTTAGAATGATATTCTTATCATCTAAAAAAAACTGCATCACGTCCATCATTAAACCGCCTAGCGAGGACAATATGTATATTCAAAAGGTCACCAGTTCCTAGACACACTTCAAAACAAAATAAAGTTTACCTTCGATAATAAAAAAACACACACAGGGTACACAATGGCCTATAAAAGTTGCAAGAGAACGACGGACATAAAAGATGACGAGTCCGCAGCTTCTGAGCCACGGTGCACAGACACACCCGCCTGCAGACTGCACCGCGCATGAAAAATGCGATGGGATATGGGAAATATTATCGGCAATAGCTAGGCGCGTATGAATTTTTGATGAGTGCATTTTTAAAGTATTTTTAAAGCCGACAAGAAGACCCCGGGCTGCTGTCTCTCTCTCTCTCTATATTTCCCTCTGTATCTCCATATAATACATACTAGATATATTCTATGATACATACCAAAGTGGATTGAATGAGCGAGGCCGAAGATGCCTTTGTGCAAATTCAATTTGCATTAGGCCACTCGGGATGCTGGGATATATGTATGGTACGTGTATCTCCTCGGCAGGATCATCTCGTGAATAAAAAACGAGACGGGCGTGTGTAACGCGATACACCCCGGCCAACACTATAGCATAGCATTTATATGTTACATTTGAGTGTATCTATGCTGGGACAATCGTCTCGTATTTGTGTGATGTTACGGGAAAGATTCCCTTGTTGAATTGGTAGGTTGTGTGTAATGGAAGGAGAGTGTTCTATATATGTATGTATGTTCTATAATACATATATAAGTCGTGGGGCTACCTTGTCGATCCGTTTCAGATTGATCGAATATGTGTTTTAATAATAATATGCTATTTAAAGCGTTCTAATATTGTCAAGAAATATATATATATATATGTATATATATATATATATATATATATATATATATATATATATATATATATATATATATATATTTCTATATATGTAGAAAATTAATTTATTAAAAGCCATCAATAGTATGAAAAAGTTTCAATAATTCAAATAAGTACATATGTATGTATGTATATTATCCAAGGCCGGATTTATATGTGAGACCCCCCCCAAATTCAAAATGGGACATGTCTAAAATTAAAACAAAAAATTGGTTCTCATTGGATAACTTTTAGTGTGGCTGCATTTTTTTTGTTTTAATAGTAGTCTTAAACTTAATGATAAAAAGTTTTTCGTTTAATGTTCAAAATTATGAAAATGCATTTTTTGGGACTTGATACTAAAGGTCACATATAATATTCGAAATCATCGTAAACTTCATTGATATAAAATCATAAAAAATGAAATTTTGAAGAATGCATTCCCTATGGTTGAATTGAATTGTAAATTGCTAATTTTGATTAGTAAAATGTTGAATTCAATTTGTAAACTTTTGAATTTAATTTAAAAAGTGTAGAATTTGACATCTGAATTTTTGAATTTGGAATGTTACAATATTACAATAATTATTTCCCAAATTATTATTTTTAATAAACATATACATACATATTTTTAAATAACTCCCACGTAAATCCCAATTCGCAAATGAATGTGTGTGGTTTTTCCAACATTAATATTAATATTTTTAAATTAAAGTTACTTAAAATTTATAAATAGCTAATTTTACTAACCGAAAATTGAAGAATTTGCAATTATGTTTATGCTTCTGGAAATCTGGGGTAAAAATATATTTTTCCTTGAATATTTATTTACTTTATATAAAAATTATGACACATCTTGTCTGGATTTTGAGGCCCTAAATTTAAGATCTTTTAATATTGTAAATGATATTGTCCATACAGTTAATGTATGTAGTAGCAAATTTTCAATTACAACAAAAAATAGTAGCCATAGAAATCGATTATTAATGTAAATATAAAAAGTTAGATCAAAAAGCATATAATCTTTAACTAAGCAGATTTTTCATTTGACAGATCCAGAATTTTGTCTAAGTAAGTCTCGGTATTTTTTATTTCATATCTCTTTTTATACATAAAAGCTCGAACATTAACTTTTTTACATTTCATACAATCTCACACCATAACTTAGTTAAAATAAAATGAAAAGGGGACGGAGAAGATAGAAGTAGGTGGTTTTGAATAATTAGATTTAGCGTAAGAAAGCTCGGCTCGTAGTAGCCCTTTGTGAGATGGTTCTTGTGGTCACAAAGGAAAATGCAATTAACAAACGATAAAGTGCACCGGTGCAGTGCACTGCACCATGCAAACTACTTGCACAGCTAAACCAGTTACTTTGTTACACGAGAATATCAAATAGAACACGGCCGACTACTTCCGAACGATTTGAATACTATCACATCCGAGAAGAAAACCCATCGTCTCGACGACCCCTTACACCTGATCCCGATTGATTTTATCACACTTGAAACTGCGCTTTCCCGACACCCCATTATATGTATATACATACATACATACATACATATATTTAAACGTGTCTAATGCAATTCGCGCAACCGACAATTACGAATAATAGGAAAATAGCTCCCGTATCACGAACACATGTACGCGTCGCAGAAACCATCATCCCCTTCCCCCGCAAATGGTATTAGTCAGGTATTAAAGTCACCCCCCTGGTCCATGTAAAGTTGTCAGATTGGATTAACTACAAAAAAACGAGCCGCCCCGTTATTTATTTACAGCCATTATCATCACAGTCGAGGGTGAAACACCGCAGAAATGGGGCTACTTTAGCATTACCATACTAGGGAACGGCAATCAATGGTCAGGGTTTGATTAGAAATCGATAACATTTCAGTTTTAGCAAATATTTTTATATGAAGAAAAAATTTGCAACCTAGAAACAACAAACAAGAATATCTGTGTCAATAGCCTGCTGTCTGAAGGAAAACTACTTAAGTTTGATTATATGTAAAATAATGATTACAATACTTCATCTATTGATATGATACTTCGTGTGTACGTAAAAAAGTGATTATATTTTTGTAGACAGTTTTCAATACAATTAAGTGATAGAAGGAGACAATCTGGAGTCCTAATATGAAAGGTCAATCAGCTAAGGATGAGATTTTGAATTTACAATTACATAATAATTCTTTGGATTGTCGTTGCAAAAAAATAAAGTAATATATGCAAAATAATTGGAAATGACAATTTTTATACATACAGCCGTGGACAAATGTATTAGGCCACGTAAAAAATGAAATATTTAATATTGATGACTAAAGCCCGGACCCAGAAGGTGCCACTTATTGTTCAAATGTTGTAAATGCATTGTTTAAGGTTTGCCAAACCTTTTTTACAAAGGATTTACAACAATGGAACAATTAGCGGCACCTTGGCTATCCTACCTCTATTTATGACCCTTGAAAAAGTATATTAAAATGGTCTGAGCCCTGTTCCCTTCACTAAACTCCCGTGTTTTTGGCATAATTCAATTAAATAAGATGCCAAAATTCATTTAAATAAAAAACCAAAAATAAAAAATAAACGAAAACAGAAATTTCCGATCTAGTAAATCGATGTGAATGAACCGTTAGTGTGAATTTGACACACTTTTACGAGGGTCCGCGTCTTCGTTGATTCTAAGATTGAATCCAATCAAAGGCGGTTTGGATTTGCTAAAAATAAATTCTAAATTGATTTGATGACGCAAACTCTAATTAAAATCTTCGGTTTTTTTCCAGTTTGTCAATTACCAATGTATTTCTGCCAATTACGAGTTAATTGTCATTACGAACGACGATGCTGCTGCCAACAATGACGATTAACAAAGTTGATTTCTTCAATAATAACGGTAAATAAAGCGAGCACGCACTGCGTATATTTAACGATCATTTTTCATACATACATATGTACATATATGTATATATATTTGTACTAATTTCAATTAAGGGTTAAATTTCAAGCACCCAGACATGATGTATTATATGCTGGAATTTAATGTCGCAAAATATAATACAAATACGAAGAAGATTTTCTCACCCCTCTAGAGTGTGGATTAGTCTCAGTATGAAGGGTAGAGGGTCGTAGACTCTAGAGAAGAACAGTTGGGTTATTTTGCGGTTACGATTTACGATTATCAAGTTCAATTTTCCACCCCATTTGTGCATCAATGGGTTACTTGAGCATCCAATTACTATTTACTTCCAATTCATCATACTTATTTCTTTATGTGGCCGTCAAAGAGCTAAGATTTCATCTTATATGTACATACATACATATATAATATGTACATAATAATTTGGTTGCAATTTTTTAAAAAAAGCTGTTTATTCATTTTTGTTTTTTAAAATATACAATATGTAATTATGTTACAGGCCTTGCCATTTTTACGCATATATCCGTTTTCAATTTGTTTGAAATAAACACAAAAATTATTTTAATTGATAGGTTTGGTTTCATTTACATCGACCGAAAATGCTACCTCACTTTATAAGTAAAGATCGGCTTTGGGAAGATGCTTTTCGCAAAAAAAAAAAAATCACTATTATCAACCATGCTTTTTTGTTCTCTTGTTTTGTACATTAATGGAGTTACTAAAAACTATTGTTATTTAAAACGCCAAGCCAAAGGCTACATACAAGTCTATGTACTAAGCAGAGGTAAGTGTTCGGTCGATGCTTTTGGCACAAAAAATGGTTTACTATTGTCAACATTTTCTTTACTCTCTTGCTGTGTAGGACAAAGTAGTCGACTATTTTGAACCATTTTTGTGGCCAAAAGCATTATGACTAGAGGTAGGACCGGAGGCGTGCTTTTTCCAGGAATCAAGGCGTTTTGAGTATATTTACAAAGCAAGAGTGCAAAAAAGAAGGTTCATCATAAAAATGAACAAAGCACGGCGAACAATTAACAACAAACGGCACGCTTCCGGCCCTACCTCTAATTATGACTTTGCTATCAGATATGTAACTACCCCACTGCTGTCAGCGATGCTTTTTTGCTCTCTTGCTCTGTACACTAATGCAGCAGTCTATTGTAATTTGAAAAGCAACAGCCAACGACGAATACTACTTTTTCTCCTCTTTTTTGCATTCAGTTATCTCCTAAGCCACTCAACGGATTGGATTGAAACTTGCAATAGATATGACATTTTTTCGCTGAGATTGGCACTTCCCGTTTCTCAATGTACATTCTAGAACGATGAGGGACGACAATTGAAATAAAAACAATAAAGTAGTAACAAGCAATGCAAATGCATATATTATATAACATTGTATAGATTAAAAATAATAATTAATTCAAACGAAATTAAACCCGTGCATTTTTTTCGCTTTTAGTACGTTTTAACTCATGTTTATGCGAAAAAAAAGCATACCAGAGGTATTTGCACACTATGTAGAGGCTTGTGCACGTAACGAGTTTTAAAATGGTCGGCGAGAGAGATTGCATTATTGCAGAATTAAGCCGGGGCGGGGAAAGTCTGCGGCTGAAAGTTGTTGAGCTTTATTAGGCACTCAGGCGGCCCACCAACTGCCGCTAACATAATATGTGACGGGGAAATCCCGGAAAACTTTCCTAAACATTTTAATGTATTAGGCGGCGACGCGAAAACACACGCCATTTTTACGCACACGCCACGTATCACTACTCCTACTCGACAAAATATATATCATTTTTACACTCAAAATCAACCAAATGCAGTTAATGTCCCAACACAGCTGAAGCCGGCAACCGCATGTAAACAGCAGTACGAAACACATTAATTAGTACATTATACATGGATACATTCAAATCTTCCGTAATGCGTAAGTGACGCAAAAAAACAGCAGTAACCGACACTATCTATTCATGTTATACAGCAGTACATGTCACCGAAACGTATCAAGCAGAACCGGTTTTCTTTGGCCTATGTGGAAAGATCACGCACATATCACGCATGACGTGATGTAATAATGACCAAAGTGCTGCCATTCGCATATGAATATTTTCGGAAACGTCATATTGTGACAATATTTACGCCAACAAGCAATATTGTGCCGTATCGTCGCTTTGTATTGTATATGTAAGCCGATTTTGCCTTGCACTCGTCCAAAACAAGTATGAACGTGCTGAAAACGGGCGGTGCTGTTATAGTATGAATAGTCTTTACCGTGCAGTGTTGTGCCGAGCTGTTGACGTGCAGCAAGAAAGGATTTTTACAGATCTAGAGCACAACAATAAACTATCTATGTATAACAAACTAAAATGTTGAAGACGGTTATTTTAAATCATACAGATTTCTTATGCGCACCGGTTTTTGACTGAATTGATGTCGCTTGTGCTCTTCTTCCACTCGTTTGCTCAATTACGATATTTACATGTCAAATATTAAATATTCAATTTGGCCCTGTGCACAATCGAGCTCGCGTCAGACTTATTGAATTCAATTGAATTCGAACGCGATCGACATTTGATTTATACATTTGATTTTTTATTATAACAAATGCGCGTAACCAATTGGAATGCGGGAATATTAAGCGATCGATTGACGCGCCAAGGATCTATCATTCGATTAAAATGCGATTTTTAACACTACCAACAATCAAAATTACAGATAGATAGATAGCCCGCCACTCTCAATCATAATCAACTAAATAAATTGATATTCTGCATGTGATTCATTTATGCAAAGGTGACCTACATTACTTCAAATAGATATAAAAGCATAAAATCAGCGACCCCGTATGTCTACCTTTCTGACTGCATTCATAATTGATACAGAATTGAATAAGTCTCAATTCACACTCAATGTTCAAGCTAAGATTATAATTACTAGTTATTATTAACGAATATAAACTACTTCACAGTACGCCATTGATGTCATTGTTAACCAAGAATAGATTATATAACATGTTTAGACATTTAAAATATGCGTGTTCGAAGCTTTGTTTTATAATATGTATGAAGAATAAATCAAATAATATTTCTATATAATAATAATGAATCAATTTTCCAGTGATCCACGATGTTGATGACGCCATTTTTCCAGTCGGTAAACACGTGACGGAGTTATGATGTATCAAATTCGTTTACGTGTAAGAAAGTTCGGCGTGGAGAAGTTAATGGCGTATGTGAAGAAGAAGGGAGAGATGGCGGGGGGGAGGAGAGAGTTTGTGTCTGCTGCTACTGCGGGATTAAAGTGGCTAATGTAACGTCAATGTGTGGAGACACTTATCGTCTTTTTACGAGATTAAACTTGGTTAATATCGTATTTTGGGTGGATATTTCGGGTAAGAAAACGCGCCTAACTTGCGCCGCGAACGTCTAAAATATTACCGAGGCAATTTTGTAGACTTTGCTTACTTCGCCCGCTTGCTTGCCCTTACATGTCGCTCATAATTTGTTAATGGATACTTACGTGTGTGTGTGTGTGTGTGTGTTCGTTTTATGTTTATAAACTAACTAATGCAAGGATTTATAATTGATTTTATTTATTTATAATTAAAAATATGCACCCACTAAATTTAATTTGTAGAAATTTGTTCATATCCTAAATGCAAATTTCAAAACGAGTCGATTCATTCATTTGAACGACTGTTTATACATACATATATATGTACATCTATAAACTTTAAATTATGTTATTTATTTTACGTAAAATTATAGTGACCATAAGTCCCGTTTTGGCCGGTACAGTCCCTTTTTTCGTGCTTTGCATTCGTCCCATCGTTTTGGTAAAATTGTCTGGTTTGGCCCGTTTTGTTTTTACATACACTGACTGATTGATACACAGAAGAAAAAGTACACATAACATCCTGGTTTTTCCAAATCAATCTGTGTTCCAAAAACAAATATTAATATATAAATATACATTTAAATAAAATATATATTCATTTTAAAGTAATATTTAAATATTTTGTAACATATTTCTGAAAAAAAATCGAACCGAAATTTTTAAATATCTCTAAAATTCAATTCTATTTTCTTTGTACTCAAGAATTGTACATTCTGAAAAAAATATAATTCCTTGACAATATTAATGGTTATTTTAGGGAAAAATTTTAAAAATTTTGGACGTGCAACACATTTTTTTTCTTATATAGGGGGAGGGTACAATTTTTTTTTCGGATCGTCCCACTCAGTCCTGGGAAATTTTCTTAAAAAAAAATAACAAATATGTACATAGAATGGAATAAAACAATATGTCACCGTTGAATTGTAAATGGGTTTTTGAGCTATTTTTCCTATTACGCTGTACATTAACATTAGTATAATATAATACTATGATTACTAACCAAATAAAATAAAATTGTAAAATTGAAAATGATCAGTAGATCAGTAGCTATTAAAATAGATATAAGATGTATTGTGAACATAATTTCGTAATAATAAAAAGCATTTAAAAATCAAAAAAAATATGTCACCGCATGCCGCCCCCCAAAACATGCCGTCCTTAGGCGTCGCCTTACTTGTATACATATGTATATCCACGGCATATCCATGACTATATCGAATACATCTAGTTTAACAAAGCCATCAATTGACGAAATTTTGAAGAAGGTTTCCTTTATTCGAAAAAGCTAGACAGACAATATTTATGTTGATTTGTATAACCTACCAATCAACTTGACCAAAATAATTTTATTCAAATGTATAAATGCCAATTAACTCTTAAGCGTCGATGCACGGTGCATTTTATATATTATTTTATATATTATTTATATATTTTTTAGAGCAGTGGCGCGCGCGCGGCGAGCGGCAATCAAGCACGTAACTCGATCAGCGGTTCGGCGCGCGCCGCCTGTCAAAAAATAAAATGCTCTAAACTCGATGGACTTTATTGAATTTGCGTTCGCGAATCAATCCCATTGTGTGCTGAACACCCAGACACTAAACGAAAGCGACCCGACGCAACCAAAACCCCATGAAAATCCATGAAAAAAATACTATTACAGCTTATCAGACCGACCGAATTAAAAACAGATTAGTAAATTCAAAAATGCTGAATCATTTTCATTTTAAAATTCATATAATTTGAATTATAGACACCTAAATGAATAAATATAAACTTTTATATACTTAATTTAATGTTGAACTGAACAATAATATTGCAGCGTGGAAGTGTAGAGGGGCTTACGAGATCGGAGTAAAAGATGCATTAATGGTGGTAGAGGTAGTTATTTTGAACAAAATCGCCTAATATTTATACCCAGCATGTACTCTCAACACAGATATATCATTGGTCGATGGAAATCAAAACCTTGTTGGCTGTTGTATACAGCTTTATACATCAATGCCATTTAAACGCAAACGCGGGATCAGGTGATCAGCGCAGTTAAACTATTGGTCGACGAGCACCAATCGTCCAATCTCTACGTTACAATATAGGTATGTTCATAATAGGGCGAATACGTACTAAATCAAAAGAGCCATTTCAAGAGAGTAAAACTTGGTCGCCTCGTGTTACTCTAAATTTAGAACATTCATTAGAAAAAATAAAGCAAAAACGAAGTTGAAAATATAGTTTTAAGCTTTTTCATGTCAAAATCTCTATTATATACAGAGGGTGACAATAAATAAATCCGAAGTTCATTTCGATAGGGTGTACATGAGAGTCTTAGGAGACGAGATATACATTTATACATCGTAGTATCCACCGAAGGCGCCAACTAACAATGATCATCCTTAACATTTTGTGAAAATGGATTGCAATTCGACACCGGACGATGGGATGTTTGTCCCGTCTCACTCTCGCTCCTCCTCACGACCCCTGTGTGAAAAGGGGATAGAAAATTTAGGTGGGACAGGGGGATTTTGGGCGCATCACGTGCCCTTCTCATTGTATTTATTTCAATTCGGCTTTTGAGAATTTAACGTTTTTCCGCACGTCTAATCCACTGCCGTTCTTCATCCACTCTTTGTATTGCATTTTATGGTTTTTAATGTAATTTAAAAAAAACTCAATTTCAACTTTTTTAAATTATAGATTTATGTGTACTGTGCAAAATCTTCCAAATATGTAACACATATGTATGTACGTTTTATTTGAAAAAAAAGGAAAATAAATTTCCTACTAGACAGTAAACAAATGAAACAGCAACACTAAAAAATCTACTGCCCATAGGATTTTCATAATTTTATTTAAGCTAAAAGGGGTTCAAAGTTAATTGAATTCAGCTACATATGTAGGACTGGTATAAAAGTACACATACGTAGCTATTATGTCAAAAATTACTACTGATATAATATTTTGATGGTAATTTATCATATTTGTGCGCTCGAGTCCTGGCGTCAGGAGGTATGAGACGTCCTGTGTGAACCTTCGAAACTTACCCTCGCGCAACTCATTCCCAAGAGGTTGCTTAATCCAACCCACATCTCTCCAGTCTCAACGAGTGATTCTCACTTTTCACATTTATATAAATACAACGTACGATATTATTACTTAAACGACACACATCATGTCCACGAAAAGGGAAGCAGAAAAAAAAAACACGTGATATATTCTATTCTGCGAAATTGGAGTCGTACTAGTGAAATGTGACCCACCTGCACTCTGGCCTCCGTCAGGTTGATCTTCATCGCCAGATCCTCCCTGGTGAACACGTCTGGGTAGTGAGTTTGGGCGAAAGCGGTCTCCAATTCTTCCAACTGTTGAAAATTTGATGTAGAAAATAAAAGACATGTTAAAAAATTGAATTGGGACAAGAGTTTTTCTATTCAATGTCCCCTCTCTTTTGTAAACATATATAATTCAACTATTATTATTATATATGTATATATTCGTATTTACATATAATTGTATATGCACGTCGCACTGTCAGGTTGATCAAAAATTCCAAATCACTATAATAATATTAGATATGTATATGTATGAACATATGTAAATGTTTTATTACATTTTTTTTAATATGTACAACTAGGTTCAATGATTATTCCGCAAAAACGATCTCGCGCACTTCACTAAAATCTTGATCACGAAACATCTGGAACCCAAAAACTCCATCAATCGAAAATCACACACGCGAAATATTGTACAAACGAGAACTCGAGTGCCAGATATTCTGTATTCGCGATTTTTGTGGCAACAATTTTGCACGATCGCAATTTGCGCAAAAATCCGTTTACCGTACAACTAATCTATAGAATAAATCTTATACCCTGTCTCCAATTTCTTTTAAATTGTTAATTACGCAAAATATTATTTCACATACCGTGACGAATCATGCTCAATCAAATAAAGAGTAGTCTCATATCAGTATTGTAAATTCTAATTTTATGTATGTACAATACATAAGTAATTCATTACCTGTTGAAGTGTAAACGTAGTTCTATTACGTCGCTGTTTTCTTCTGACGAAAGTGTCATCATGTATCGCCGGGTGATATGAATAAGACGTATCTGAAATAAAACGAAAATAAAGAATGAATTATGCAATGTATTTAATAATAAAATAAAAAAGCAGAAGGCCAAGAATAAAATATTTGAATTGAACAAAATGTATCATGAAGCAAAAGAAAAGGGGCCAACGGCACGCGGTGTTCCCAAGCGGTCACCCATCCAAGTACTGACCGCGCCCAATGTTGCTTAACTTCGGTGATCGGACGAGAACCGGTGTATTCAACGTGGTATGGTCGTTGGCGAGGGTCGCACTAAGGGTAGATCATTTCAGCGAATAAAATTGGCATTGAACAAAATGTATCATGAAGCAAAAGGAAAGGGGCCAACGGCACGCGGTGTTCCCAAGCGGTCACCCATCCAAGTACTGACCGCGCCCAATGTTGCTTAACTTCGGTGATCGGACGAGAACCGGTGTATTCAACGTGGTATGGTCGTTGGCGAGGGTCGCACTAAGGGTAGATCATTTCAGCGAATAAAATTGGCATTGAACAAAATGTATCATGAAGCAAAAGAAAAGGGGCCAACGGCACGCGGTGTTCCCAAGCGGTCACCCATCCAAGTACTGACCGCGCCCAATGTTGCTTAACTTCGGTGATCGGACGAGAACCGGTGTATTCAACGTGGTATGGTCGTTGGCGAGGGTCGCACTAAGGGTAGATCATTTCAGCGAATAAAATTGGCATTGAACAAAATGTATCATGAAGCAAAAGGAAAGGGGCCAACGGCACGCGGTGTTCCCAAGCGGTCACCCATCCAAGTACTGACCGCGCCCAATGTTGCTTAACTTCGGTGATCGGACGAGAACCGGTGTATTCAACGTGGTATGGTCGTTGGCGAGGGTCGCACTAAGGGTAGATCATTTCAGCGAATAAAATTGGCATTGAACAAAATGTATCATGAAGCAAAAGAAAAGGGGCCAACGGCACGCGGTGTTCCCAAGCGGTCACCCATCCAAGTACTGACCGCGCCCAATGTTGCTTAACTTCGGTGATCGGACGAGAACCGGTGTATTCAACGTGGTATGGTCGTTGGCGAGGGTCGCACTAAGGGTAGATCATTTCAGCGAATAAAATTGGCATTGAACAAAATGTATCATGAAGCAAAAGGAAAGGGGCCAACGGCACGCGGTGTTCCCAAGCGGTCACCCATCCAAGTACTGACCGCGCCCAAGTTTGCTTTGCTTCGGTGATCGGACGAGAACCGGTGTATTCAACGTGGTATGGTCGTTGGCAACGAAATTGATCTAATTTTCATATAGGTATGTACATCAATACAAACAAATTAAAATAACTATTTGTAATGTATGCATTTTCAGAACGATTATCTCAATTTATACCGCCGCGACAGTAATCAAATAAGAAATATACTATTCCAAAAAAAGAAATGCTTTGAATTGTTAATCTCAACCTACTAGTTTATACTTTGAGATATTTTTATACAAATTGTTAGTACGGTTGCCGGTTTTTCGACACCCGAGGGATCTGCGGAGCGCATTAAAGAATAACGCGCTCGCCATCATGAGGGCATCGATAATTCAATTGGACCCTAATGGGTCTACCCTTTTGATCTGTAACGAAAATAAATACATAATGAAATTTGGGTGCAAAAGCGGACAGGAACCGAACGCTTCCCCATTCCCCCCTCTCTCCCTCGCTTCGCTATAATATCGTTAATCTATCGCTTTGATAAAGAAATATCCTTGAGCGCGTCATTCAGGATAACGCCCCACTATACGTTCGAAAGGATGCCATGTACCTAATGCAATTACTGCTCTCGATACAATTAATATGTACACATATTAAACAAAAAGCCCATTGCTTAATTAGTTATTAAGAAATTACAAAAAAATGCTTCCACGCTACTCCAATCCGCATCCTTAGTTTTATTTACAAAAATAAATTAAATCGCACTGACTAATGCAACAACTATTAAGATGGTTTCGAATAAGAAAATAACACCCACAAAAAGAAACTTCACACTATAAACTACAGCATCACTTGCATCACAAGTCGAATTAAATTCATCATTATTGGATATAATATTATAATAACTACGAGGAATAAAAAGCTCCAATACTCGAATTGCGACAGAGCAGTGTCGCCAGAGTCGTAATTTGAGAGTGCGCGCATGTAAACAATCATTTTTGCATCGGAACAATGCACCGCTTGCACCGCGAGAGAGATCGCATAATAATAATAATGACCCCCCCCCCTCCCATATATAAAATAATTGAGCGCGGCGAATGCTTTACAACGGTCACACAATTCGCATTGCAAAATCGACCAAGACTATGTGACCGAATCGATCGTGACACGTGTCGTCGACTCATAATATTGCAACATTCTTAGATTTAATAGTGTCAAAAGTGAACTGGACGAACCTCCATATCAAAAATTCTACCTCTTTATATATACTTTGCGTTGTAATGCTCAAAATCCACCCATCTATGAAATATGATATCTTCAATCACTTTGAGAGGAAGTAGAGCTGTTGAGATATACCTACATATGTATTATATGTAGTCGGTTACATCTCATTGATACATAAACAAAATTTAACTATGATTTGGTCGGTAAATACATGTGTATTATATATGCAGATATATATTATAATATATATATATTTCGTAAAAATATCTCTGATATTAACATTGCGTCTTTAGCTTGTTGCTAAAGAGATATACCTACATATGTATTATATGTAGTCGGTTACATCTCATTGATACATAAACAAAATTTAACTATGATTTGGTCGGTAAATACATGTGTATTATATATGCAGATATATATTATAATATATATATATTTCGTAAAAATATCTCTGATATTAACATTGCGTCTTTAGCAACAAATATTATAACCGTAGACACCACGAGACATACTATACTTGTTTGCAGACAGATCCCTACATGGATGGCCACCTTTAGATATTTATTACAAGTAATACAAGTTACAATACATTGTATGTTTCATTTCAACTTCTGTACTCCAGTTAAAGCAGGATGGTTGTCAAATTTATCCAAAGCTGTAGAAGCATAGACGGATCCAAGGGGGCGGGTGCCATGGGTGCCATGCCCCCCCCCCCCCCCTTGGGATGAATTTAATTTCATATATATTGTAAATTTTTCATATTTCCTGAATGGGGTTTTACACCATAATAGTTTTTTTTTTTAAAATCACTACAATGTAAGTATTATATCTACTATTATTTACATCGTAATGTTAATCTAAAATCATATAAGTTTTAATTTTTTTTATGTTCAATTTCAAAATGGCCCCCTCCTTGACCACTTTCTGGATCCGCCTATGTGTAGAAGGTAGGTGAAAGACCGCTGGAGCGACCCAGAAGAAGATTAGTTCAATCTATGAAAGGCTGACAACTCCGGATTCATTTAAATGAAAAGACATATTTTCCTGAAACAACCCTACTAAGACTCAGATTCAATATTGAACAAGTAGAAGATGTCATTATATTAACAACCAAACAAACACTTGTAAGAATTCATTTTTTTCTATTTACAATGTTTCAATATTTTATGATCACGCTTCTGCTTGTATGCACAAATAATGTTCAAAGGAAAAAGGTATTAAGAAAAAAATGATAAATATGCTTCATTTCAGTGAAGATTTCAGTTGAAATAAAATACCAGATTCTTATTGGTCAACTAAGATATTCTGATTTACATCTCATTTGGGACAGCAAAGCGAACCAATGTTTCAATTTTGAAAGAGTTGAAAGAGTTTTGAAAGAGTTCGAAAGATCATCTCTCAATAATATGTTTGCGACGAATTCTCCAGTTTTTTTGATATATAGTGAGAAGAAACTACAGCAGACTGGAAAAGTATGTTGTTGTTGGTGCCGTAGAAGGGTAGAGAGGAAGAGAAGATCTCTTATACAGTGGACAGATCAAATCTGAGAAGATTGGAGAAAAGTCGTTAACCACACCCCAGCTTTTGAGGTCACGATCCTCAGTATTGAAGAGCCGACTATGAAGAATTTACAGCTCATGGGTTCAAAACAAAGCTCATTAACCAATCGGAATCCAAATCAAGAGTTTGCCCACTGCCAAGATAATTTAAATGAGGTAAGCCCATCACACAATACCATACCATATCAGACACCGCATACCACAATCCGCTCATAGCACTTTTAAACGATACACAGACACGTTAGTACGTGTCGGTAATTCAATATGACGTAGATATAGAACATTATTGGTCTAATAACAACTGTGTTATACATATCTGCGTGTCATTTATATCAATTTACGAATGTCAATTTGACACGACCTCGCGTAACGACAACATTCGTACATTACAGACTAAAATTAATTTAGAAGAGGGTCGACAATGAACTTGACAAACCAACATATCTGTATATGTATGTATAATGTATGTGCATGCTGGGTATAATCCAACAGTCAAAAGTCACATGTAGAAAGAGCGTATCGTACGCCGTGCATCTATCATTACGATAAACGATCCTCAGTCGAGTACGTTCAGATCGGCGATTGAGCTAATAATTATATCCGAGATTACGAATTGCGATCTGAATCTAGATACGATGCGATTACCTATTATATTATGGGGGTATGTACGGTGTCTATGGGATATCGAAACGTTAATATTCAAATCGAAGCGTCTTTTGATGTGCCGTTGCATTGTTGTAGTACATGTGTACATACATACAATGTACTTGTATTCTGAATATTGCATCGCGGTGAGTGCAGACTGTACATATATGCAATGCGAATATGCTCAAATTAAATTGTAAAAACTGATGTATTTTTCTTTAAATTAATGGTTGGCTTAAATTTGTACCATAGCCGTTTCGTTTATACACATTTGTTCATAATAAGTAATCAAATACTTATAGTACAAATACATACATATACATAGTATAATGTATTTTCAGCTTCAACCGATTGATTTTCAACCAATTTACTTGTCATAAAACCAATTTAAACTCACTCATATGCAAATTGAGTTTCCAATCATTAAATTTGACAATCTAGTTTCGTATAAATTCGTCAATTTAATACTGATATCAATTGAAGAGATTTAATTCCAAGCTAATTTCATACTATAGAACATTTATTACATTGATTTGTTTAATTACATTACATATTATATGTCTAACTATGTATGTAGTATAATAAATATTAAATCCACGCTAAAAAAACACATTTTTTTTATCGTACAACGTATTCTACATACATATATGTACATATGTACATATGTACCGGTTTGGTTATATTTAGAGGATTTATCCAGCATCCACCATTTCAAAAGATTAATAAATTTCAGCCGTTATCTGACTCACCAAAAATTTACTTTATGATATTAAATTTAAAACAGCATTACAAATAATAAAAATATTATTGTTTCGACGTTCGACGTATAATCTTTTTTTGCGAGTGGGGTGAATAACAGCAGCAGATAGGTTTGTCTGCATGAATTTTTTAAATTTCCATTAAATTTATGGCTTTAATCCTCGTTAACAATTCACACGATCGTCCCATCAGTTTGGGGGGGAGGAGGGAGGGACGGAAATTAAAAACACCCCACAGAGTGAGAGAGACCTTCAAACATCCATAACTTTCAATAACCCAATGATATTACGTAATTAAAATATATAAATAGTTGATTTAAAACACAAATATAATAAAATTACCGTAACTTTTGAAACATCCGACACATTAAAAATATATAATCAATTAAAACCAAACTATGTAGAACAAAATAACATCTGTAATTGTATATACATACATACATATTTATGTATATACAATTATTGATCACCAATACAAGTTCAACGTAGATTGATTTAAAACCTGTCGAATATATTTAATTTATAAAGCAGGCCTTCGTGAAATAAAAATACTGAGCCTATATTTATCATTTTCTGAGATTAAATAATTTATTCATACGTTCCATATGTATTATTATTCAATGTCACAAACCTATTATATGACTAACTATTTTTCTGAAAATAGTCGATTTTTATCATCTTGTAATTAAACTTGATATGTTATGAAACTTGTAAATTCAATGAAGATTTTTTTTTTTAATTTTAAATAAAATTGTATAAATTATAAGTACTCAAAATGCCGCGATAGAGATGGCTCATTTTGTGTCAGATATTAGCAAAAACTATTTATCCATAAGTTAAATTACTTAATGGCTCAATTCTATAATTTAAAACGACTACACTAATATATATTTTAAGAACTGATACTTGAAATGAGGTTCATACAGATAAAAGAAAATCGGTTCAATAAACCAAAAGGTTTCTGATAAAAACATAAAAAACCTCGGTTCTCTAGAGTGAAAGTACTACTTCCGGTTTAGTAAAAAATATTTTAAAAATATTGAGGTCTAAAATTTATAATTTATATTACATGTAAACAATTTTCAATCCGATTCGACTTGCCGTTTGGGAAATAATTGAATCCAAAAACTAAAAAAAGGAGACACCGATAAGGGGAGATACCATTTTCGGTCAACTTAAAAATTTACCTCGTATCAATAAGAATTTCAGTAACCGATACTAAGTTTCAGTTCGATAGGACTAACGGTGTTCAAAAAAATCCCAAAATACACAGACACACACACACATTTTTTTTAGATCATGAAAACGTGATCGATCCCGAGTTCGAATCAATCAAAATATCGAGTTCGAATTTTCGCATGATCACAAAACATCATCTACATATTGTTACTACGTACATATACATATAAAATAAAAATAAGTAAAATATGTACATCAGTAGAATGGGTCTGGGTGGAAATTGACTTGACGGAAAGTCGAAAGATGGAAAAGATGGGCGAAGTCATGGGTAGTGTCAACGAATCCCCCCTTATACCCCCCATATCCACCCAGTCCTAATAGTCCTAAATAGAACTAAGATGTATTTTGATCATAATATAATGGGATGAGATTTTTGGCACGGCTGTAAAATAAATTACACGACAAATGTCAAAACGACATTTAATGTCAAATTAACATCTCAAAAATAGCTCGCGTTCAGAATCGGCGTTCGCCCGGCGAATCAAACGTCAAACGGGTTGCCAGTAACGAAAATAAAATTTGACGTTTCAGTTTAATCATAACCAGTTACCTTTTCCCTGGGTAATCGAAATATCTTAGGAGACAACAATTATTTATTTAAGGGTTAGGTTAAGTTAGGTTTGGCTCTATTCATTTTAGATTAGGTTCTTAGGGTCGGTATTTATTTTTGTCAAATTTTATTCTTGTTACTGGCAACCCAGTTGACGTTTAATTTGCCGGGCGAAAACCGTATCTGTCGTGCGAGCTATTTTAGAGAGGGGCATTCTTTTTATTTGCCGGGCCGATAAATGGTACCCTAATATAATATACATATAATCAATAAAAAGCATTTTAAAATAATAAAAAATACAGCTATTAATTAATAGAATAATTAAAAAAAATTATGAAAAAAAACTGATGAGCTTTGCGAGCGTCGCACATCGTGTGTCATCATCGCCAGTGGCGCACGCCACGCACGACCAATTACGTTTTTAATTAATAATTATTGTGCGTAAACACGGTTAGCTTTGTGCATAGAGGGCTTATGACGCCGGCGGTAATTATTGCGAACCGCACACACCACATGTAAATAGCTGTAATTGGTAAATTACAGCGATAACTGTTTTAACAGGACAGGCTTGTTGACTGCATTTCAGCTGCAAATATATCCGCCTCCCGCATGTGCATCGCTGCGCCGGATTCGCGGTCGTATTATAAATTTAAAACAAATAAATCTGTCCGATAATAATATGCAACCGTGTTGATTATAATACACACATGTGTACATTATATGTAGCTCGAAAGCATCGAATCGAGCCCGTTATCAGCCAATGCAAAACTGTCGAAGCAATGCAAAGGTGATATTACTTTGTCACAATATTTAATATTGTATTCGTATATCATTATAAAAATCATTGAAAAATTTAAGTTTCTTAAAATAAATATGTAAAATTTTTTATCACGCTTACGACGTGTAACAAAATCTTCTGTAAAATAAATCAGTTGATTACAATACACACATATTGCATCTACGAGCTCCATCGATATTTTACAGTCCAAATGTTCACTCCGATTCGTTCATGAACATACTAGTTGTTTATACACGAACTATTTTAGTTTGATTCCTAACAATCAAAAGCTATTCTTAAATACTCACTAGGTGTGGCATGAAACTTTTAGCTGTCAAAAATGCCAAATCACATTACAACACATTGCTATAATTCCCGTTTCCACTAATATCAAAAATACTTATTGCAACCCAGGGTAAGTATACATATGTATATAGAGGATGGAACAAACGATTGATAATACTCAAACTTATGCCTAATAGTTTGTGCATGATTTGCATGAACAAACTAATTCATTTGTCAATTTTTTTATTTTGTGTACCTACACTATAATTGGCCAGATTGGTTCGTGTACGTACAAACTAGTATATTCATGAACAAACGAAATGTACACTTGGCCATATGTACATAAAACGAACAATATTTATTTTGCGAGAATAACAATCCTTGAAAGTATTTTAAAATAAAGAGAATGACTAATTATGCCGGAAAAAATGTACACTTGAATGCAGTTACATAGTCTCGGGAATCCACTGATCCACTAGTACATATATATATATATACATATGTATATAGCTTGTTTTTGAAAAATTTTGTCTTTAGAATTCAAAATATTATTATAGATAATTAAAAAAAAATAGACAACTTTCAACAACTGTATTAGAAATAAATTATATTAGTAAAGATTTTTTGATTTATGATGAGCATTTTCTGTCAACGATCGCTGTTAACCGTCCTATATTTTGCATAGAGCTCAATTTAAATATTTATTGACAAAAAATATTCACATATACGACCAATTGAGAAATATGCATTGCACGAGAGAGACAGAGATATAGAGAGGGGGTGCATGCATCATTTGAATGTCATTCGCGTGTATGCAATTTGATAGGGGCCAATAAACATGGCGGAATTGCAGTATAACTAATTATACGTTTTAATGCTTTAATTGATTCCACTATTTAATTCACATCAACGATATCGCGTCATCACCGGTCCACCCGTTTATACCATTTGAATACATAATATTATATTATAGATACATACACATGAAATAGTACCACATTTAATATTTCCTCTGCATATGATAGTAGTCGTATGTACATACATTAAAGTACATAGAATGTAATACATATAAATATGTAAGTATATTACTATAGATTTATAAGCTTTTGTAGGTACTATACATATGTTTCGCAGTAAGTCAATAGCTATGCATATTGAGACATGATATTTATTTTGTTGTGCGTTGAGTTGTAAAAATATTATAACATTACTTCAGTATGTCTGGAACTATTTTTATTTATTAATACTATTAATACATAAAAATAATATCGATTACAAATAATAAACGATGTGATCTGACGGCATACTTTCAATGCCTCACATCTTATACCTATGTATGTACATATATACAACAAAAAACAATGGACAATGTATTTAGTAAGTAAAAAAATATTTTCATAACAAAATTATCTCATTTAATTAAACTCGTGTTGAATCTCACAAAGCTGACAATTTCTCAACATGACAACCAAACAGGTCCATATGCTCTCCTATCATGTTGAGAAACCGGACATACTCAACAACAAACGAATTGCTGAAAACAGACGTTCTTGCCACAATACATTGGAAAAGTCGACATCCAGTCACATTCAGGCGTCCTATATTTAACCTCTGATAAAAGTGAAAGGCTGTCACTTATATATGTATAATATTATAAAAGAAGTATTTAAAAATGGCAACAATCCTTCTCAAAAATTTCGATTGCAAAGTCTAAGATACGTTGGAGAAAATCTAGATAAAACAAAAAATGGAAGTACCCACACTTTGTCATGTATACATAGATATCGAAGAAACTTCTTTTTATTTATTTATTTATACAGGTAAAAACCCATTCAAGTAAATTACATAATAAAAACATATAATGAAATCTTACAATATAAAATTAACAATAAAAGAAAAAAGAAAATCAGAAAAGATGGTAACACAATATTTTGAATGGATTCTATGAACCGACCAAAAGTAACATTAAATATGTCAATGTCCGTCTGATCAGCTAAGTGGTTAAAAAGCGCCATGGCTGTGCATATAGGAGTATTTAAAAGAATGTTAGTTTTCGCTATAATTGGCGAAAACAGAACACGTTTGCGTATTCTAAAATAATTTTCTGGTGCAAAGAAAGTGAATTCGGTAAGAATTGGTGGATTATAAATATTTCCACGAAGAACAAGGAGCATGTGTCGTAATAATAAAATACGACGACGAGATTCAAGACTGACTAAGCCCGTCATTCCCAAATTAAATTTGCTTGGATTATAAAAGGATTATATAATATAACAACTTTTGAATTATGCAACCTGAAAAATCGTATATGCTCAAAAGAACAATAAATATTTTAAAATAAAAATCTCATCACGATAAAAAAAACACAAAGAACGAGTCGCACTTAGTCGTCATTAAAAATAATAACAAACAAAATATAATATAAAAAGGGTGGTCGGAAGATAATCTAATTGAATTGCGAGAATATGAGGGGTGGCAGGGTAGGGGTTTTATCGCGATTTTCAGGTACGTCGTGAATATTTAATGGGGGTGGCGATGGGAGATGCTCGCAGATTAGACTCTATATATAGTAGTGCAAATTGCGGACTAAAAACTAAAGTGGTGAATTATAACAGTGCAAAATGTGGGACGCATATGCGCGCGCTCGGGTCGTTTAGACCCCACGTAACCCCCTCACAACCGCCCCATACTCCTTAATCGCACCGCCCTTTCGTTGTCGGTAATTGCGTTAACGCATTAAACATGCAGTCGCGCAGGTGTCCGGCCGGGAGCGAATCCTTCGGGAAATAGGAAAACTCTGCGCCGACACATGGAAAAATCATCCATTATATGTATGTATGTATATAAACTTTCAATTTAAATCACATATTATTCGATTTTTTTATGAAATAAATGTTTAATAACGATGAATAGTTTCTAGTTAGAGCACCCCATGCACAACTACGCACGCCTATGTATACCCTGTGTCAAGAAACAAATCGTCAAAAATAAAGATTCACTTCAACCGTGCACGAGATCTGACATACTAGATTTTTTTGTAAAAACGGTCATATGTATAATACAATTAACATTTATGACCTATTTATCTACATATATGTACATACATATGTATATAAAAAATCAATGTTTGTCTATTTGACTGGCTGTCGCGAATGGGTTCCTATATGTTTTCTGTGAAAAAAATCGCCGAAAAACGGGAATGAGTGGCATTGCAACGCAATAATTTCAAATGTTTTCGCGTCGCCACCTCCATTGTTAGGGTAAATAAACAAACAATTGAATAATTTCAAATGTGTTCGCCGCCTGCGTTTTTTCGCTGATAAACGCTGGATAAGTCAGATTACTACGACTTTAACTCGGAAACGGGAAAAACGGAAACGGGAATTCAGCTAGTAATATATAATACTGCAAACTAAATATTTATAACAAACCCCCTTTATACTCTTTTATAAAGTTCACATATAAATTGAAATAAATTCATCATTTTATTTATGTTAGGTGTGTCTATTATGGGGGCATTGCGGCTGTTCCCTTATGTGTCAGTTGTAATCTGTATTAGTATTTGAAGATACCCTCCCCCTCTACCTTAGGGATAACACAGACAATGAGAGGATTACATCTGTCAAAAGAGTGATGTTGCAAAGTATGTTGAGAATGTTTGGTGTAGCGCAATGAAAATGCACTTTCCTTTAGGTATTGAATTTAATCTATATATGTACGATTGTATGTTATGTAGACTTATTCTTTAAAAAAAAAGTACAACAAATGTGCTATAGATTATTTATTACTTTATCTATGTACGTAGTAACAACAGATGAAGTTTTTTTAATATAAAGTTGTACGAACCGCAACGTAAACAAATATTGTCAAATGAACAGGCGCCATTTAAAGATTAGAATATATATAGTTCACATTTATGATAACAGAAAATAATATTGTTAAAAAATGAATCAAAATTAAAAATATAAGTGGCCCATGAGGGGATCGAACCCGCGACCTTCGCGTTATTAGCACGACGCTCTAACCAACTGAGCTAATGGGCCAGATATAAGACGTGGACGAGCTAAGCAAGAGTACATCTCAGTATGTTGTGGCTAATTTTATATAATCATCGTGTTGTAATCAGTTGTGCAACAAAATATCATTTGGCAGAAATGGTCTTACAAATCGATGTCATTTAAAATTTAAGTATAAGCAAACAAGTTTGGTAGGCGAGAAATGCAAGCATCATTTTTATCAGCAATATTAGGCTATTTAATAATAAACTGAGAGTACATATGTGCCATATATTGTAGAAATCAATACGATGTAAATAATATATTTGACGTTAGCAACAATATGTGATTACTTATTTAAAAATTTGGTTTTTATACAATTTTCGAATTTTTCTATACATTTGTTTAAGCAATTCACAGATAAGCATGTATACATTTTTTTTTAATATTTGCTATTTTTAAAATGTGATTATGTTTTTATAGTTAATTTCTCATTTTTTTCGCAATGCATGATTATAAATTCCAACTCGGTTTCTATTATTTTCGACTTTTCCTAGCACGTCTTTTATTTGATGGATGCTTTCCGACACAACATTGCTGATAATATGTAGGTGAATAAATATTAAACTTTTATATTATCAATGTTTGAAATTTATTTCAAAAACAGTATTAAAACCAACCAGTGCTGTACAGTCGGTTCAAAATTTAACGACTCCGACTTCAACTTTAATGATTTTAGTAAGATGGACTTTTCTTGCCAACGTGTAAAATTATTATTGTTTAAACACGAAACTAATAGCGATATTCAAAATATAAAAACTTAAAGGAATTCAAAAAAAGAAAATAAAAACAAGTATAAGACAGAGAAAACAATTGGTTTTGCCTACAAGACATCAAAATACGCGATTCAACGATTCTATTTATAGTTTAATTTAAATTCATGATTTTTTATAAAGAAATTAATAATTTCAATTTTATTTTATTTATATCGGTGGATTTCCTTCCGTAAAATTGGAAACTATTGTTGACGCATACCGTAATAAAGAAAATAATAAAAAAAGGAATCTGAATTGGTTGATTTTTTACGACTTCGACTCCGATTGAAATGCTCCAACTCCACGACTCCGACTCCGACTCCACAACCCTGAAATAAACCCTAATTTTTATATAAAAAAAATTAAAGCCAGAGTAACCAAAAACAATAAAAATTCTAAAAATCCCACTCAGATATCCCAATCCCGGTTTTTTTTTATTATTTACTATCGACATTTGGTACACAAGTTATCTATGTACATACATACAATACATATTAAATGTACCACTAATTGTTGAATTACATCCCAATTGTTGCAATATCTTACTCAATTTAAACTTCATACAATACCCAATAACGCGATTATCAAAATAGACCCAAAATTTTACCTCCTGAACGTCGGACCGTTCGAAACATGCATTTCAAGATAGCACATATATATTTATAAATGAAGTCATTTATAAATAGAACTGTATAATTATGACTGGGGAATCGGGAAAGACTTAAAACTAGCGAACACTGTTTCGAAGATCCGGTATGGTCTAGTGGCTAGGATACCTGGCTCTCACCCAGGAGGCTCGGGTTCGATTCCCGGTACCGGAATAATTATTTTAATTTTTTTATAAAATATCAAACCTACGTACACAAAATGATCAATAATATTAAACGATATTTTAGGGTGAATAACCATTTTGTAATTAAATTGCAATTATATATTAAAAAAATTCTACTTTATATAAATGGAATCCAATAAGAATACGCATTGTTATTTAGGTAAACGGACTACTCGTCATATGTAAACCAGTCACAGGACAACCGGTCGCTCTAGATCAGTCACACGTGATCACCCGTCACACTAAAACTGGTCACGAGAAAACTGGTCACACCCTAAAATCGATCACGAGAAACCTGATTGACCAAATTTAGGGTGTGACCAGTTTTCTCGTGACCAATTTTAGGGTGTGACCAGTTTTAGTGTGACGGGTGATCACGTGTGACCGATCTAGAGCGACTGGTTGTATTGTGACCGGTTCACATTTGACTAGTAATCACCGAACCGTTATTTAATGTTTACATTTTTAGATTCGTTCAAAATATACATATGTACAAGTAAAAAGATAACCTTTGGTTAAACATATGTATATCATATTTATTTAATTTACTATAAAAGTATTATTACTATAACCATCACTCACTAAGATTGTTTTGAAATCATAAAAAATATTTGAATACCATTCACATCAAATCAAATACACATATGTACGTATTAGTATACCGAAGATCATTTTACAAAATTTATATTAAAAAAAAATTGACAATGGTTGAGAATTGAAATAACTTAAACTAAGCATTCTTGATATGCCAATTTAAATAAAGTGTATCCAAATAATATAAATTCAATTATTCTCCGTACATTACGATTCGTACGAAATTATCATTGACAAATGGAACACAGCTCATATGTGCGTAAATGCCATTAGAATTAGCTCCGTAGTGATTTCCATCAAAATTATCATCGTCGATGTTGTCATGGCGTGCGCCCGCCACCCACCACCACCCCATCGGTGAAGAAAAACAATGATTCGATTGTCGGCACGGTGGGATTTAGCCGTTGGGCCAATTAGTCGTCGGGTGTGCAGCTCGTTAACAACCCTATATGCGGACAAATTGCTCGGAAAATTGATTTCAAACACGACGGGCGTCGCCGACCCCATTGTTATCACTACACGGTTACACGCTCCATTGTTTGTCAAATGCTATTGCACACATCACACCCTCCCCTGATTGTTTTCCTCTTTTTTTTTAGCACGTTCTTCCACCAACTGGTGTGAGCTATTCAACAGTAACAATTAAACTCATCCCGATTTAAAAAACTATTAGCGTCTAATGTATGTATGTATAGTTCGATTTTTTTTCTATGTATATATGTACATATTTCAACAAACGAATACATAAACTGAAAACCACGAGTGTACGCAAAATCGCAAAAAAGATTTTTTACTATAGATATGTATATATTTTACAATAATTATTTTCCGATACCTTCTGGAATATGAATCAGTCGAAAATAAAATCTTATGAACATGAAACCGAAACGGCGTGTATAATTCGTTTCTGATTGGCTGTCGTCAAAGTCGTTTCTGATTGTCTGGATTGGTCAAAGACGTTTGTGATTGGTCGGTCGTTAAATAATATAATTTTTTTTCGATTCAAATAAATTTAATAACAAACCAAATGAAAATATTTTTCATGATTCCAATGTATTCTCACTACTAGACTGCATTTTTATTTCCAGTTACTTTTATTATATCCGTGCTTAAAACTAAAAGAGATCTTCAAAAGTGGAACCGAGCGAAGCCGGGTAGCACCACTAGTAAAATAATATTATATCAAATATCTACCTCACTACTTTGGTTTTCGTTTATTAATATTTCATTGATTTTAGAATTGTAGGGTAAAATTTCGCAAAGTTGTGTTCCTGATTGACAGGTGTAGAAAATTTTGAAAAACGATGAAAATTCAACAAGAATTGAATACATTTTACAATTTGCCACCCTCTTATCTATGTATAATAGTCCGTCGTCATCACTTACAGTAAAATAGACATTGTATCAGTACAAAATATTGAGAATCTGTGATCACTTTCGATACGAACTAGTCAAACTAATAGCTCGTCGCTCGGATCGAATTTGGGACAAATCCCCAAATTGTTACCCGAATAATAGAAACCGACGATTGGATTATTTCGCATTGATTCGGATTGTTATTCCAGTAATGGACCAGTTATTTATTTATCTTCTGCTACGTCGATCGCGTCAATCATCTGTCGTATATACGAAATCAAAACATAAATACAGTATATATACATAGGTACAAACTCGACATATGTATCGATACGCATAGATACTAATTCCAGTTCTCTATCATCAAACGTTGAATTTAAGACATAGTTACGAGGTAAATTGATACATTTTATTTAATACAGGTACATGGTACTCACATGGGTGTGTAGGTGTGAAGGGGTAATCAATTTGAGGCAGTCTGTGCTGATGGGGTGGTAATGAAGGCGGGCAATGATAACAAAACATGCCGCGGCCCGCCGTTCCAGACACCTGCAATAATAAAATACATAATATAAAAAAAAATACAAATAATGTTTCCTTTTAGTTATAATTACGTAAATTATGTAAATAAAAATACAACATGTTAAATAGTATCGAATTGCATGTACATATTACATATTTAAGCTGAAAATTTATTATACCTATACATAAATAGCATCGGAAATTGTGATTTGTAATGCGTCAGTTTATTATTCCGCACTCGATACATTTTCAATACAGTGCGGCACAAATACAGAAATAACCTTCGATATAAATTCAATTTGAATAAATTAGTAAATATTCGTATTTTTTTACATAGAAATGTATTCATATAATGTATTCATATGTACATAATGTATTTAGTATTCATCATAAAGCAAATATAAAAAAATAATGCTTCATTTTCAAACAAATCCATTCATATATAATATTTAATTATTTTATTATATAACTCCAATATTTTAAAAAATCAATATTTCATGATATTTATTGTACCTTTAACTATACTTTAAATTATTTAATTTACAATAACATTCGGTATGAAAAAAAATGTAATATGTACAAAAAGTTAAGCAATAAAAGATAAAACACAAAATATATTTTAATTTTATTGATCATAAAATATTATAATAATAATGTAATACTATAATACACATTAGATTGCAATACCGGTATACCGGTTTACTAGTAAATCGACATAATTTCGCCCTCGGTAATTACCGTAAACTATTTTATCGCGAATTAAGTAATAATAAGAGGCTAGTAAAAATCAATTCACATGGGGTATTGTAGATTTAGTTGCCTGGAATTTGTTTATTTTAAAATTGTTAAATTCACAGACCAATCAAATCGTCAAAAATGTGATCATACGGTTATTTAAAGTATGCTCGAAACTTTTAAATGGTCCAAACTTTAAATAAATAAATATGATTGGTTAAAAATATCTATACATATATTTTTTTTACTTAAATGCATTTATGTGACATTGTTCACCTGAGATTTATATTTACGATTCAATCTAAGCTAACGTTTTTAGAAATTGTAAACACATAAATCTAGACTACAAAAAAAACTTTTTTTTATTTACCGGTAGTAGGAAAAATCATTTACCGGTTACTGGTTTATGGAATTTGACTGTAAATCGCAATTCCTAATACAAAGTTTAAGAATATGGATTTTATATTGATATTTATCTGTAGATATATCATATATACATATCTACATATATGTACATATATGAAAGTTATTATAATATATTTTAAAATAATTAATATTCAGATAATAATTTAGTTTAAAATATAAATATTTCACAGCGTTACGTTCAGCAAAACATGTAATGTACCACAGGCGGATCTTCTTGGACATGTTCATATGTTTTAGATTTCCACATTTAAATATATTATAAAAATGTATCTATACAAAAAAAGTCCTCCCAATTTGGCTCATTGTTTTTTATGTATCATCTTTTCAATCTGAATGCCCCCCCCCCCCCCCTATTGATCATTTTCTGGATTTGCTAGTGCATTATCATACGTACATATACATATGTAGTGTGTGTAAAGAAGAAGAACAAAAGACATCGTTCAATTTCGTAATCAGGAAAATCATCCCAATCATCATAATCCCTACACATACATACATGCACATAGACCAGAATCATAAAATCTTTCCGAACGGAAAATGGAAGTCGTAAACGCCACTCAGCCTCATCGAGGATAATGCAAGTTCCGCTCGTTGAAAAATTTACGCGCGCGCCACAGATTGAATTATTGGCAATAATGGGCGGCGAGTTTGCATTACTGACCCCCTCCGGTACCAGCACATACAAACAATACATCCAGTTACATATTCAGAACACCATTAGGACAAATAAGGATGGATCGATTTAGCTGAAGCGAGGATCGCTCCTCAAGTGGGTAGCCAGGTTGGTGTTGGCCACGGTGGCAAAACTATCCATCTCTGCGCATCACACACATGCATATGACTCGGGTATTTATAGTCGTAAATTGTGACTAATTCGTTTAGCCGAGTCCCCGGCTACGTGGAGTCTGACATTGGCACACCGGATCTGCTCCATCAGCTCTCTCAGCCACTCTTTGATGCTGCTCATTCGTTTCTGACGATGCACTCTGATATCCCCTGACCAAAGGCGTATGATATTGTATGCTACCAAATCCATCGGAATTAGTCTTGTCAGTATTTATTAGCAGACTATATTTGAAGAAGGTCGAGATAGAATTTGGATTGCCTAATTTTAGAAAGCATTTTGGACGATTTATTGACATCGCCAACGGTCGTAAAATGATCGATAGCATATTGGAAGGTGTCGAAGCATATGTATATAATTCGATTAATAAATCGCACACAAGAAAATGGTGAAGTGCCCATTTCGTTCCATAGTCGGTAATGGGCAGCTGCAGGGGGATCCCCGGGGACGTCCTCGCCTGGTGATGATAATGCGATAATACCAGGAACTGGACCCGCTGAGCTAGTCCTCTCCCCCTCGACCGCCCACTCACCCATTCTTCTTGACCTGCTCACTCCAATTGGAACAGACAGATCAATTTCTATATGATAGATCAACACAACTATTAAAAGCGTGAAAACATGGAAAAAAATTGCATGCCTAGGACTACATATAGAAATTGTTTTCACAATTGAAATTAATAGTTGTTTGAATGGAAAATGAAATAAGATGAAACTACTTCAAAAATGAGCACAGTTTTTAGCTTGAATAGGTATTCTGTGAAGTTTTTGAATATTTTTAATAAGAAAATTTTATGTTTAGTACCACCACTACATATGTAACATTAAAATAAGCTTGGAAAGATAAACCCTTAAATGAAGATTCAGGTGGAGATTTGTCTTCAGGGAAATCTCTCACAGGGCTGGAGACACTACGACAGACTATTTCAAGAAACAAATTTCTCGACTCCATTTTCTAAAAGGAAAAAAATATTTTTTCGAATGGAATTTCGAAAAAATATTTTATAAAATAAAAATAAAGCTCGTTGTTCAAAGTATTGTATCATGTCCATTCTGCTATTTGATAATATTTTGGTACTTAAAAGACAGGGACAAATACGACTAAAATCATCAACAATAATAAACTTTGATTAAGAATAAGAAGCCTTATCTCATGACCAAAAATCGGCGTTGGAAGCATGCTTTTCAAATAACAATTGACCGCTCCATTAGTGTTCAAAGCAAGAGAGCAAAAAAGCATAGTTTTTTAAATAAATTAACAATAGTGAACCATTGTTTGTATGAAAAGCATCCATCGAACGCCGATATCTGCTCATGACAGATCAGTTGCTGTTCTTTGAGGAACTATAACGTCACACAAAATGCTTGAGACTTGTATGGCTATATATGTAACTGTAGAAATTTAAGCGAAAATATTAAGAACCAATAGGATACACGTAGAGTACATATGTAGATCTTGTACAAGATACAAAATTATAAATGTATTCGTCCAACAACAGTTGGTGCAGGTAAAAATGATGAAATTAAGTTTAATCACATCTATGAAATTTCTTTGCAAGCAAAACTTACACCATAGCATTGTGGCACAAGCTAGCACAGCACGGTGGTGTAAATCAGTCGTTTATTTAAAGTTATATGAGTTTCAGGATCTCCTCTGGCTTTAATGTAATTACCGTTCTACGGTCTGTGTATTATGAATGAGGCTCGCGAGCAAAGCGTCCCTTTTGATCTCGAGTCGTCGGGCTATGCACGGGGTTGGGGGTTGATGGGGTGGTTAGTTAGCGCTGGAACTATCTTGGGCCCCCGGATTAGTACGCCCTGGACCCTCTCTTGGTCCCCTGCAATAATGGAATCAATTGGCGGGGCCCCGTCTAGGCGCTGGGGGATACATTAGCACCATATAAATACGTAAACATTCACCCTTCTCCTACGCCTACGTTCGCCGTCCTCGTCACTCGTGTCTGCCATTCTGTAATATGCTTTTCTGCAAACAATCGACCGTAAATGTTGTTCTAGGTGACTTTGAATGTACGTATATGGTTTAATTTATCGACGGGAAATCTAAATTCGGTCGCAAGCATATCACGCCCAGAGTAAAAGTAGTGTTATTCTCCAAACATATGTAGGTAATATAAGCTTCCCATGAATTTTTTTGAACTATGTATTTTAATTACTCATTCGCAAATAATTCCTGATTTTAAAATCTATTGATAATTCAATGAAAATAGCAGTATGTGGTAGTGTGCGTTTATCAAGTAAGGTAGATAGAATCAATTACTTAGGGTTGATCGTGTAAGAGACCTTGGAATTTTACTTCATGGTAAATTATGTTTCCATTTTTATATGTACAATATATTGATGTAAAAATAAGTAAGGCATATAGCATTTTGGCTTTCAATTTTAGACTATCCAAGCCCTGTGTGCTGTTTGCCTTAAATGCAACAGCACTATTTATGATTTATGTTTTTTGTTTAAGCATTTGAATTATATAATTGATAGTCCTGATTTATTCAGTCAGATCATATCCCAATGTCCAATCAGATAATCTTCATTATTCCATATTAATCCCTGTTCTAACAACTATTCTTGTAATTTATTTTATATAGATCTTGCTTTTCTTTTAATATTCTCCCTCATATTGATTCTTTTTGGGTTCCTTTTCTTGCATCAAATTTATATTGTTTGATCATTTTTCTTAGTAATAAATTGTAGATATGTATGTACATACATATGTATATACATACATATGTATATCCCATAACTAGCATTATTCAATGCTTTTCTACTTTGTTATTCTATTTCATTATTGTTATGAATTTTTAGAAACTGTTTTGATGTCGATGTAATACATTGTAATGCTATTTGTTTCTGCTGTCTTTTTTTAGATAAATAAATAATAATGTGTTAGGGAAGTTGGAGATATAAGATTGGAAAAGTTGAAGAAAATAACGAAAAGATCTAGATATTAAGTGTCTATTTGATTAATTAAGTAGGTACATGCGTATTCTTATTCCGATATGATATTCAATCATAACATTCAGTATTTTTACTACAATTTTCGGCTAACTGTGCTGTATATGTGTACATATAGTATGTTAATGCATTATATATGTAGTATGTAAATACATTAAAGAAAATTGACGAAAATTAAAGAAAATCCAAATACTTTAAAAATACAGAAAACAAACACATAAATTTGATTATAGAAAAATATTTTAGATACCTTTGTACACAATAAATTAAAAAATGAACAATAAAAATTCATTTATCTCACCAACAGAATAAAAATTATTTTTAATCATATGGAGATGGTTTTAGCGGTAAGCAGCCACCATTATATTTTACATACATAAATACCATTAAAAAACCATTTAGTTATGTGGACAAATTTTAAATGAATTTGGTTATTCATATAATTCTAACACATATAATATAATATGTACATATGTACGAACATACATACATAAAGTTCATCATTTTAGAAAGAAATATATTTACCATTTGAACCTAATCCCTTTGAATCAATAAAATGTAACATATGTATTACAGAATAAATTCAAACATATGAAAAAAATATTAATGAACCAGTCGAATTGACCCCACTTTTCCGCATCGTTTTCCGAAAAAATAAAAAAAATAAAACACAAAATTATTTTTCAACCGTTTCGCTGCCTGACCGACGAACTAACGAATCGTCGCACATATGTATGCACGTACTTGAATATATACATATGTGTCTGCGTTCAAACGAGTTTCGCAAAAACGGTTTAATTGCGATTTAAACGTGTGCCGGCGGCCCAAAGTTAACCGTTTCCATTGCAGTGTTGTAAGTCGATTAAATATTAAAGCGTTTCGGTGGAGCCGGCAGCCATATCATTCGGGCTAATCCAATAAGCGTTGTTCACAAAGTGGAAATCCAGAAAGTTTGTATTCCGGGGATATATAGAAGGGAGGGATGCCGGGATGGGGGTCTAATTAAAACTGCTCTGTTTAAGCGTTTGACGTGAATCTTGCGCGCTAATTAAATCCGCCGAACCAGAATGGATAGCGACGCCACATTAACGGTTAAATCACTGTCAAGACGTTAAATTATAACGGCGCGCGTTACACGCCACTCACCTCAATCACGACCGCACCATTTTCCTCGCGTTCGCATTATCTATATTATATTATACATATACATACATATGTACGTACATATATAGGCACATAATCTTCTGTCGTCCCATACGTTGTCTATATTCCGACCCGATCGTGATTAATTTTAAATTGTCTAATATTGGAATTTCCTTTTTGACTCTAACTTGACAATGTCAGACTTTTGGTTCACGTCTAATTTAATCAAATTCATCAGATATGTAGTTTGTATAAATATATTTTTAATTAAACTTTGGAAAAGCGGAAGTTTAATTAAAAATATTTTTAGTTAATTAGTTAATTTTAGTTCGTAAATCCGTGACGTCATAGAACAAATGAATATTCAAATACATTTAATAAAATGTTTACTATTAGATTGGCCATATTTAAGCGGTTTATATTACAAATACCGAGCGAAGTTGGATTAAAAACACTAGTATATTATAAATTTTAAATCATATTCCAATAGTTACGATGGTTTTGCCAATTCGATGGGGAACCATTTCAACAATGGAATCAGATAAATTGGCAAACTCTGATAGGAAACGATCGATTTGTGGTCACGAATATATATGTCTGTCCAGCAGCACTACGGAAAATACTCATATTCAAATAGTGCTGACATAGTGGGTAGGATGGTTTTGCCAATTTTTTGAGGAACTGTTTCAACAAAGAATTCAGATAACTTGGCAAACTCCGATAGCAAACGGTTGACATGATATCACAAATATTCAATTCTGACATCACTACTACAGAAATACTTCCGAATATATTCTTTTCAATCGAGGTCAACCCACGGGATCGAACCCGGCAACCTCTCGGTGGTTAGCATTTACCTAGCTATGATTTTGGCTGATGAGATTATTTAATGATTAAAGTTTCCAATCTGGGATATGGGTTTGTAAATTCGTACTAGAGCTTTTTTATTTACAAATGCTCGTTTCTTCATAAAATTTACAAAGTGACTGTTGAATTTGGTTAAAATATTTCACGCGTATGCGATTCAAACAATACATAGTTGGAGTCGATATCCAAAAATAGTTGTATTTTCAATTGGAATTTTTTAATTTTTGGAAAATTTTCGTAAAAAAATTACTTTCATTACAATACATAGCTCACTTTGTGCTTTGATTTGTATGAAAAAGCTATCTGACGAAATAATTAGAAATCAAATCAGAGTATGAATGTCAATGTGAGTACTGATTATACACTATATATGTATGTATGTATAATACAATTTATCTTTACATGAGCCAATACATTTGAAAGTGGCGGAAGTCGAATTTTCAGTTCCAAAAACACTATTCCTGTTTAACTTAATTAGTAAATTGTCATCACTTATTTTAATTTAATATGTCCAGAATTTAGGAAAAGTAGAATAAACGTATTACATGCCACCAGTATTTTTAAATATTGTTAATCGCTATATTTCATTTTTTGCGAAATATTTCTCGAAATGAAGAAAATTGTACATATTTATACCACTTCAAATATAAAAGTTCATATCACTATCACTAAGCCAGCAGTTTGGCTTAGTGATAGCGTATATATTTAGCATCACTGAGGTCATAGGTTCGTGTCCTCGCCACTGCTGGTTAGATTTGGGGGTTTTGTGACTCCAAATCGATCGTTTCTCTATCAGAGTTTGCCAATTTTATCTGATCATTGCTGAAACGGTTCCTGAAAATTGGTATTAAAAAAAATCTAATCCTGTTATCACAAAAATCTGCCTGTGTATAATTTGTATTAATTATATACAGTAATCTGAAATCCATAGATGTCACTACGATTATTATTTCTGATTAATTGTTATATTCTATATATTCTGATTGTATATGTATGTATTACTGTATTTCTGATTTCTGATTGTTTATGTATTTCATTAACGTACACCCGTCGCATTGGAGCAAATCTGTAATGGCGAGTGTGTATTGATTTGTGACAATAAAATAAAATAAAATATGTATACTCGTATTTGTAACAAAACATCTCATTTCTGCATGGAAAATATAAATATATGATATTTCCCAACATATGATGTTAATTGTAACATGAAGCATGAGATTATTCATTGTGTTATTTCGTTTAGAAGGAAGCTGTCAGGTTTCTCTGCCTCGTCCTACATAATTTGCGTGGACGCGCATTACTTAGCAATCAAAACAACAGATTTAACGTACATTTTTGTTGTTGAAAATCCTTATGTACGTTTATTTAAATAAATATGAATATTACCAGTTTCATAGCATAACTAAATAGAATTATGTATTTAATTATAACCAAAGTAAAATCAATATTATTGGCAATCGCTTATTCGTAGCATATTTTAATCATTGGCGCCATTGACACATAAAAATTCCCAAAGGGATCGACCGAGCGAACTAATGCGCACATATTATTAGTTCGTATCGCTTAACGAATTATCGTTTTAATGTAATTTGTACCGAGTTTCTCCGTACATCTGGTTTTAATAACGAGATTCAAGTTTACAACACCTATTAGGTTTCCGCGTAATCGATTCAAAATATCGCACCAATTAGCCGGAGCTTTGGGGATAATTTGTTTGAAGGTCGACTTCGGCACAGCATCCGTTTCCGCCCACCAACCCGAAGATGGGCGGGACGGGGAAGGGTTCGATAAAACTTTATGCAAATGTTCGCGATATGATAAGTGGCTTAAGGGCTTAATTGATTACTTGGCGGGGGTGTGTTTGCACGACACGACACTACATATGTAGAATATAACAGAAATTCTCAACCAGTGTTCATACGCTGACTGAAGCCCCGGGGAAATCGTATTTTCCTGATAATGGGTTATAAGGGCCAAAATTTTAACATAGCTTTGAAAAATATGTTCGTATCAAATATGTATGTATAACACACAATGAGATATCGTACAATACGTTGCCCCAGTTTATCTCCTCCAATTCCACAAAGATTAAATTTTTGTTTAATTTATAAAATAATGTTTTAATATTTTTAAACGAAACAATTCCCAACTGGAAATTTTATGTTGGCTTATCATTAGTTCAATTAAATTTGATTTTAATTTTAAAGTGTAATATTTTCTGACGCTGGAAATTTTTTGTCTTCCCAGTGAGCATCTTTACTACTTTGCCCTTAATATTAAAATTTAATGAATTTAGTATTACAATATTCAATTGATATTTAATAAAACGAAAAATATTTCACTTCGATTTGTGTGATTGTTTAGATCAATTTCACACGAGCGGAGACTCACTCAAATTAATTAAATAAATTTAAAAAGTACATATGTACAAATTTGATTTCTAGAAAGAGGTTGAATGTTTTTTAATTATATTAATGGGTATGCGTATAGTTATGAATGCATTTTAATTATATTAATGGATACTTTCCCATTGCCTGGAGTCATTTATTTGAACACTTTTTCTTTTAAAATAATGCAAAATCTGCGAGGTTAATTACTGTAACTATAAAAATCATTTTATAATTTATTAAACGCCAAATAATATAAAATAAGTGCAAGAAATAAAATAAAAACAAGGGCTAAAGCAAAGCCGTCATTCCAAGGCGAGTATCATTCTCACACTGACCGTTGAGCGCGGCGTACTGAATTTCCCCTCTCTCTCGCATCTGTACGTCAGGCAGGCACTGTATCAGGCACGTGTACGAGGGGCTTAGTTAATAATTAATTATGTTTATATTGATCAATGTCTTTATTTCGTAATGACATAATTCGAATCATGGAGGTTTTAATAAGATGCGAGAACATATGTAAAATATGAAGACCCTGCATCAGTATAATTGAAGATATAAAATAAGTCCTGGTCACTCGCTATCCATCACAGTGCGGCAAGTGTTAAATAATATATATATTTCCAAAAATCCACTGTTGAGAAACTACTCAGTGGCATTGTTCTTTCTCTTTGTGAACAAGCTTTAGTCAATTTCGACAAATAATCTATCGCCTTCTTCTATCTTCTGTTTTGGTCACATGTAAAGATTCTCTACGTATTTTTTTCCAGTTGTGTTCTTGGTTATGCCTAATTCTCCTCCTTGCACAATTTGTTCAACTTCAATTATCAGTCCTAACAATAGAAGAAATGAATTGCTATTACAAATGGTATATGATTGTTGCTGAATCAATTTCCATATTGGATGTTGACTTCCTTTAAAGAGGCAATTAGAGTTTCAATTCGTGTTTCCTTATATTCAGTATCCTTGCTGAATTTTTTTCTTTTGTGAGAATGCCATGACATCTTCTTCGGTAGATATTAAAGCGATTAAGTTCATTTTTAAAGCGAAAAAATTGCTTAAAAACAAAAATGCCTACAAGTAATGGTAAAGTACCTAATTAGTAAATTAAAACTTTTTTTGATTTTCACAGATTACGGATGATGTAAGGGGTTTTAAAATTGGTTGTTCATAAGTAATAATCCTTCAGGTTAAAAATGTTAAGAGCCACTGCAGTATAGACTAGTATGGCTAGGTAGAGCTCAAGTTCGCCGTTTAAACGAGTTAGTTGCAATTAGGTGGTGTGGCCGGTCAGCTCGTCTACACTCGACTCCACTCAACTACACTCACACCACATCCGGTTCAACTCCACTCAAAGTGGCGGGGAAACTTCGTCGTTAATTTCCGACGGTTACTTGTACCCGCCGCATACTTTCTTGGTTAAATTTTAATTCATTAATTAATTTGGAAGCTCAATTGTGCTTTTGGCGCTAACCCATTTTGCGTATATATAATATAATGTTTGAGGACCACTGGCTATATTGGCACGGCCATATTTTTATAGTAAGTAAAGAAAATCAAAAATCTACCTGTCGGAATCACGATATGGCAACCATCTTGTTTTTTCCGATTGTATGAGTGATTTTCTTTTATTTGATTTATTGAGGATTCATTTTTTTATTTTTTTATTTAAATTATATGTAGAAGTTATTTTGTTTTTATAATGCATATGTGATTATTTAATACATATGTAGGAGAAGCGTTTTTTTATTACAATAGATTTTGAATTCTACAAAAAATAAGTAATTATTTAATATTGATGGAGTGACTATTTACATTTTAATACAATATACAATAATAAAATATTATAGCATAGAAAAATCTATATTTTACTATTAAATTCCGTTTGAAAAAAAAAACAAAACATGTTTTCATCGATATATGTATAGTATGTACATAATCGATGAAAAAATATATTACAATATTCTAAATCTTATTGTAATAATATGAGCTGTTATATTTGAAATTGGCATAAGTCCCCTTTTATTCAGTTCGAGAAATATTTTGCAAAACATTAAATTTAATTGTTTGCGTTTGACAATATTTAAAAATACTGGTGGCTTGTAATACGATTATTCGTATTACAAGCTTTTACAAGCTTTTCCAAGATTCTGGATATATCGAATCCAAAGAAGTGATAACAATTTGTGAATTAAGTCAAACAGAAATAGTGGTTTTGGAACTGAAAATTGGACTTCCGCCATTTTCAAATATGTATAACGGCTCATATAAAATTATTTAAAAATAAAATTCAATGGAATAATATATGCACACATATTCCAAATGATATTTTATTCACCAAACTATATATAGTAGTTATAAAAATCGTTCCAATTTTGATGCAATGTATTGCCGATTTTATTTTATTTTTCTTGTTTACATACTATCCATGTGTATGTAAATATACAATATACAAAAGATCGTCATTATGATAATACGCAGAAGCATCCGCAAATAATATATCTGGAATGACAGGCCAAAATACGAACTCAGGATGATTTATTACGATCGAAGAAAGCTATGCATTACCGAATTTTCACAGTAACTTGAGCATTTTTCCATATTCCGCATTTTCCATCTACCGTATTCGGAATGTGGCGTAGAAACTCACAATGGATTCCTCTCCTTCTTTGACTATCCTATTCAATAGGTCATTGATTATACATGGCGGGATAAAAACACCCCTATGCATCGAAAATTCAAAAGGGTTGATTTGTGAGAACGATAAGGCTCGCACACATATCTTAATTCAATATGTGTTGTACCTTTCTTTGAAATTAAGCTGTGCAAAGGAAGTGTGTCGCACTTTTGAACCGTACTATATGTATGCGATCGGTATCTCTTTGTTCCGAATACATAATATGCCTTTAATTCACAAGTTCATTTAACGAATTGGTGTGGATTGGAGTGCGGCAAAATGGTTTACCAGTGCCGAACAAAAATTTACCGTCAAAATATTATGAAAGTTTATATTTAAAATTAATGTAAAGCATATATAATACGTATATACAGATAGAGAAATGATAGTTAAGATATACATATGTATATTATTATATATTGACATATATCTATACATTATACATCTCATGTAAGTATTATATATCGACCTAAAACTTCAATAACATAATTAAAACTAACTTATATAAATCGAGGAATTAAAATTTTTTAAAATGATTATTTATTCAATTTTATTCGTATTCGTATAACAAGTGCGAATAAATCAGTAGATCTACATCCGGTCGAGTAGTAGCTCGAAGTGCCTGGCATCACCCACGCCGGCATCTAGCTGCCAATTCGCATCCCAGCCCACACCGGCCGACATAACTGGCATAATTCAATCCAAGTGTTGCCATAATCGCTCGTCGTGAAGACGACACTCAGCAATTTGTGTCGAAGAGTCGAAGAGTACATTTGACGAGATTTTCCGGTCGGCAAAATAACGAAATCACTATCCCCATTAGTCCCTGACAACACCAATAAAAGCTCGTGTGGTTTACACGTCGTACTTGTACTAGATTGGAATGATAAAATCTTTCAACAAAACATAATAGGCCTATTGGTTAGGAACGTAATGAAACGCTCACCTTATGTGAGCTTCTTAACGCTTTGTCTTTGAAATGCATGAATGTAATACAGAGACGTCACTCCATACAAAAGACAACCTCTGGAACTACAGAGACGTATAAAAACAAGCAATGAAAATAAACAGCAATAAAATCGTGCAATTAGCCGAATTATCACTTTTTTTTTAAATAGATTCACGAATGAGTAAATCATCAAAAATTGAATTCCAATCCTGGATAACGATCGCTGTTGCAGTGGTCCCTTTTACTCCTGACAATTTTTTTCGCAGACACAGAGGGGTTTCGATCGCGGCGCTATAAATGCGATTAGTCCTTTAATTACCCATGGGGTTTTGGGCATCGGCAGCGGTGACTAATGGCAATAATGACGGCTTATTACCTCTCTCTCTCCCTTCTGTACCTCAGTCCTCCCCTCAGACTCCGACATTACAAGTGGGATCCCCCGCGGCTAACATTTTCATTACACCATTAAATATATCACACCCCATTGTATGTAGTGCTCGTACGGGCAGATTTGAACCCAGATCACAATGCAGAATATTATAATATGCGGGCCGTGATGATTTCAAACGAACATTTTGTATTGTATGTAGAGCTTTTTTTGACATATGTACTTAAAAAATGTGTGTATTGTTGTACACGGTTGATCGACTGAGAATAGTAATAAAATATATAAAATTGCTGCTATTGAAACGGTATGTACTTCAAACTTTATTCAATATAAATTAGAAAAATAAAAATCACACTTCACACAAACTTTAAGTTTTCAATTTCGTATATATTAAATTATCGTCGTATCAATGAAACGTTAAATAATAAAAAAAATCATTGATTTTAAACAATATCCTGGGCCTCCAACCAATCGATTTATCTCAACAAGAAATTCAAAAACATGGGTTTTTTTTTCATACATTTTTTCTAGAATGGTTTTGATTTTTAAGTATTTAAAAAAAATAACAGTTAACAGTAATCTATTTCAGTTTAAATGAGACATTTATGATTAGTTTTGGCTGATTAACGAGAATTCAAAGTCGCCGTTTTGCCTGAAAGTCCCCATACAAAGCGCGTTGCGCTCCTATTGGTATTTGTATGGGGGAAGCTTTATTTTCATAAAATCATTATTTTTTCTTATTCACGTGATTATTTTGAAAATAAAAAATCTTTGATAGTCTTCATTTTAATACAAAAAAATTACGAATTTTATGAAATGAGGAGACCATAATGACCCGTTTTGACGTAATTCATGACTAAAGAGCGGACCCAGAGCGCGCTGTTCATTTTTCAGATGTTGTAAATGCATTGTTAAAGGTTTGCCGAACCTTTTTTACAAAGCATTTACAATAATGGAACAATAGACGGCGCGCTTCCGGTCCTACCTCTATTCATGACATTTTGCATGTAGAAAAAGGTCTCTGATCAATGTGTCTTGCCAGTGATGACGTGTGGATGCAACTGGGGCATTGAACGCCAGAATGCTGCATAAGGTTCAGTTGAGCACTCAAAGAAGTATGAAACGCTGTATGCTTGGTATAACGAGGATAGGTAGAAAATCGAATACGTGGACAAAATTTTTTACAAATGTGGTTGATGTATTGGTGAAAGCAAAGATAATGAAATGGCAATGGGCGGGTCAGGTAGCTAGAAGAATGGATGATAGAAGCGCTCAAATGGTACTGGAGAGAATTTAAAAGGGTGCATCGAAGTCCACGGGGAAGATAGGAGGGTGAAATCAGAAAAGTGTGTGGGATGAGCTGGATGAGAGTTGCTCAAAACAAAGAAGAATTGAAGTGTACTAGAGAGACCTCCATCTACATAGTAGTGGATGGCGAATGACTGAATAATGATGATGATGACATATGTATGTATAATACTTCACCATACTAAGTAGGTCGATCAAAATCTTTGTTCATCGTTGTACATATTTCACAAAAGTCGCTACTCATTTTACTACAGAATAGCAGTTTAATATAACAGATATATTTTCTGTGAAAATGTTATTAATAAAAACTCTTCAATATCTCTCAATCGCTGAATTCTCCATTAATGCAATTCGTAGAGGGAAAGATATTCTTGAATGGTTCGTCATAGTTGATTGCGTGGAGGGAACAAGAGAACGGAGAAGATTCTCAATCTACTTCTTTCATTAATGAAGGGTCAAACAGTAACAGAAAAACTATCAAGTACATGTAATGGGGATATTATCAAATTTCTTTGTCGTAGAGACCACTGCCTATGATGTTTGTAAAATCCATTTTTGAAATCATATTATTTTGAGCCTTCGAAAAATCTACCGGTAGATTGTCCGATAAATAACTGCATATATGGACTCTCCACTCCTTAAGAGAGCATCCGAAAACTTTGATAGTTCCAATTTTTACTTTAGCTAATTGCCCCGTTCAAAGTTCGCAATATGCACCGACCTTTAGCAACACAATTAGGCATATCGTACTAGTAATGATTGTGTGCGTATCCTGACTCTGAGGACGAGATCCTCATTGACACCCACAGTGAATCAAGTCGCAATGTGAACACGGACACCATTAGGACAGTCAATTTCATTAACTGACACAATAATTTATTTAAACCACTTACGAGCTCTCGAGTCGAGGCGACCGCATTGTCCTATGTACATATGTACATCTCTGTTGCTCTTTAGTGCTAAAAGACAATTAAATCACACCGGTAAAAAAAAATATGAAAAAAATCTCAATGAGTATACTCTATATAACACGGATCTGTAGCATTGTTTTAGGTGTTAAAAAATCGTGGTGCTTAAAACGATTGCGACACATATCATAGTACGTATCAATGTATTTTTATTGATATTATGTATATGTCTTTATCGATTTGTCGTTATTGAGAGCGTGCACGAGCGCATAGTTAGCACAATAGCGATGCCAGTAAATAGATTTTAATGATCGAATATGGCACACGATTATTGAGTGCCACAAGGGCCGGATTCAATTGTAAAATTATTCGATTTTTACGAATATCATTCGTGCGATTACATCCGTGCAGTATTATGCCGACCTTATATATGTATATTTTGTATTTAAGGTATGCTACATAATTTTAAAATATAGGTATATACATATATAGTATTTACATTTTAATCTTCATTTTATAATTTAAACGTTGAATTATTTTTACAATACTTTTTTGGGTAAGATAATATATTATCTTAAAACTTATGTACTTTATAATATAAGCGGCCTGGTGCACACATTCGTGCATAAAAATATCACTTACTCCGAACTTACATATGTATGTCTCTTCTTATTTCATATCAACTGCCCAATATGGTGGCGTTGAAGAGATTTACGAAAACAAAATGACAAATAAAATAATACATCAGCGCCTAAGATTTATGTGTGATATTACAATAAAATTGGTATATGTCTGAATAAACTTTTTATATATGTACATATATTACATAGATGTATGTATGTATGTATATGATTAAATTATGGACAAAGAAATCCCTCCGCTCTTTTTTTCATATCCACGCACTTATTGTTTTATTTAAAAAGGTTGCTTATGATTTAAAAAAAAAACTTGAAATGTGTATATAAAAATTTTATTCCTAAAAAGATTCATAGGAATTGTATTATAAATATTACGTTGAATGTGCTATAGTAAAATTAACATTAAATAGCTGTATTTTACTATAAATTATTATAATGTATTAGTAAATTAAAAATGTACATATATGAGAAAGTGTTAAAGATTGTAATATAAAGTTTATATTATATAGTGTAAAAAAGTAACTGTTATAATTATAACCGTTCAAAAATTTAGCCTGTGAGCTGCGTAGGGGGTTGCAGAAGCGCACATCGGATAGCTAGCTGTCATCACGTCGATCTAACAGTTGATTCTGATAAAATTTCAATGATTTCATCAATGCTTAAACCCCTCGAGCGTTATGTCGAAAATATCTGTTTACTTTAATGAGAGCTAACCTCCGTGTGTAGTAGATAATGCATAAAAGCGGTCGAAAGAGTGGAAGTGGTTCAAAGTCAGCTCACAAATACTATGCCTTGAATATACAGTCATTTAAACTTACATTTAACTTTATACAAAAATATTCATTATAATTAAGGGCAAAACTATCAACTTTTGCTTATTAGCATATTATTTTCTACTTTTAATAAAAATTTTACCGCAAATTAAAATTAAATATTTAGAAATTTGCTAAACAATGTCTGACGTTTTAGTCAATTTAACATATGTATATACTGGGCGCACCACACCTTATTAAATACAAAATTAAAATTAAGTTCCAATCCGTCCCTACAAGTGAGTATCTGGCGTCGGATCGCTCGCTGTGGCGTTTCGTCAGCGCGACAGACGTAGGGCTCAATAAACAAATGATAACCGAATAAATTGGACCTTAACTAAATCGTAATGTCTCCATCAAATATAAATGTCAAACCATTTATTGCGCACACCCGCATCACAATGAGCCGAATTGACCCCGTGCGCGCCATTGCGATGTGACTTCCCAAAAAATATGCGCATGCCGCACTCAATTTAGCTTTGCAATACCGTTTCGATGAATCAACCCTGTATACTGATGTGCAATCTTAAATCTGTAACTAAATCTTATTCTAAAACAGATTGATTGTAGGCAATGAAATTACTCATTAGTAAACGTAAAAAATACCTTCAACTACAAATTACGTAGAAACTGTTTTCATTAGTTTCTATTTTTTTTTATTTACAAGGTTTGTATTAGTTTCACCAAATATATGTTATATCTTCCTAAACTCTTCCGATCGTTTTGAAACTTTGCCATTTTGCGAGGTTTGACCCCGATAGTGAAAAATAATCGTCATGAACATGTTTAAAAATTCAAAAATTGTGGACAGTGACAGCTAACCCATTGTCAAGAGCCAGTAGCCTTGTTGGTTTGACTTTCCGCCCTCCACTCATTTGTCAGATTTTAATTGTTTAATCTCCTATAACTTTATCTTTTTCACACTATATCTATGTGTCTTATAAAATTTGGATTATAGGCTCTCATTATCTCTCATATATTTTTACTTCACTAATAGATTATTGTTATTGAAAATAACGGGATTTTTGCATATCTCCATACATATGTGTCTACAGCCGTGGTCAAACGTATTTAGATCACTTGTAAAAATTTAAATTTCAAACGATATTTTTGCACAATAATAATGGCGGAGGATCCATTTACTTACATTGATGACTAAAATGAGCAATATGGCAAAGTATAAAAACGATCGGATAAGTGGCAAATTTTTTCCTGAATTGTAATCGTAAGTGAAACGTAAAGGAGGTACATATGTAAAAAATTGTTTTATCCAAAAATACTCGGGTATTTGAAACAGCCACTATCTGCATCGCATCTTACTAGCATTTTATATATTGTTCCTTCCTTGTTAATTTTACGCGAATCAGTGTTTCGAGATTTGAAATGGTTTGATCGCGTTGTTTTTATTGTTCCGATTTTTTTTTTTTACTATTTTGGTTTTTTTTAACTAAAGTGCATTTTATTTTATTGAAAAATGCCAAAAACACGGGAATCAAGTGAAGGGAAAAGGGCTCAGATCATTTTATTACATTTTCAAGGGTAGGAATAGATAAAAATTTCCAAACAAATTATATTACCACCATGTTCAAACAACATTTAAAGGATTATAAATTGCAGTGCTATAAAAAATTGATCAAATGAGGGAAGAATATGGAAAAGAACACTGTGTCAAGATTTCATTTTAACGACCATGTATTTCAAAATACCAAAAACTAAACTTTTGAACTAGCTAGAGAAGTGGAAAGGGAATAAAATAATGAAACTCTTTTCATTATAACAAACTAATAAGTTCTTGGAGGTTTGACTTAAATTCCATTGAAAAAGTCTCCCAAAAATTGTGGAAGTCCGGCTTGTTAGAATACCATGAAATTATAACAAATTCGATTTAATAATAGCATTAAAAACTACATATTTTCATATCGGACCAACAAGCATGTTTATTTATTTAATAGAAAACAGCATATATGCATTATTTAATTTAATTTATCAATTATTTATTTTTAAATTCCGATAAAATACATAAATATTCTAGACACATTCACAAAATTAATATTTTCTACCAATTTTTAAATATATGTAAATTCTTAATAGGTAGTTTTAATAGTATAAGATCTTAAGTGAAAAATATAAAGCACATTTTATGTGACATTTTAATTAAAAAAAATTATATATAGCACATTTTTGAAAAATTATAGAAAACACATTCGAATGAATGATTTAGAATAAAATAAATATCTGGCAAATTTCATTACACATTTCATAGAGATGAGTCGAGCTCTATTTCAACGAATTAGTAGCAAAAAATTAAACACATTAAATCATGCGCCTCACCCATACGTCCCACATTCAGCCGCTTCCCAGCTTTTTCCACGAGTGTGAAAATCATCGGCGCCCGTGGCCCTTCTAAAACTGTGGCGCGCGAAATTGAATTAACACACACTGAAATGATATAACACGTATCGGTGGCGTTCGAGTGGACCTCTCGAGCCGTTTAAAACAATTCGACTCAATTGCAACATGGCGTGCTTGATTTAATCACGCCACAGTGGCTGCCCGACACCATCATTATCACCATTGTCGTCATGATCGTCGCAGATCGCCGTAGACGCAAATCTGTCGATCATACCGAGTGTATCCAATAACCGAATACCGATAACGCGATTCAAACCACAACGGACAATCGAATGATTCCGGTCGGGCCTCAGTTTGGAAGCCTAGCGTTATCCTAAAACCAATATCGAATATTGAATCGATCTAACCGGTACTGCTATACGTGCAAAATCAGCATTGGAATATCCCAGCAGATTTTAGGCAATTGGTATATTGAAAATAGATACTTATGTACGGGTATTTGTATGTATCATATACCTACGGATTCTGGTTCTGAAAGAGACTAAACTTTTTAATTGATATGTTTGTGTACAAAATGATTAATGAGAAGTTCGGGTTATCAATGAATTATAATGTTTGTGTTTATAGAACACAAAGGTATTCATACAGATTAAATTGGTCGGCATAAATCATACGGAATATTAAATTAATAATTCGACACTAAAAATCTGCAAAAAAAAGTCAGTTTCAAAAATTGAACTACAGCTGATATGAATGATTTTTTAAGTTCTTATTTCTTATTTTAAAAATTGAAATTATACTAATATTAGTTCTATTATATTATCCTATTTCATTTTAGAACACGACATTAAAATTAAATGTAGGTAATATTGATAATTCAATTTATCATGACCAAGTTGGAATGTTTAATAAGCAAGTTTTGATAATTTGAAGTAGCAAAGTTATTAATGTGATTCGAACGATTTTTCCGAAAATAAACCAAATATGAACAGGAAACTAATTTCATTCGGAAAAATGTAATTAATGGAGGAAAATTAAGAGTGAGAACCTGAAAAGAGATCCGTAACTCGATGTTGCTAAAAGCTTTTAGTCCGCATTCTATTAAGTTAGCCGAAATTCGAATTACGCAAAATCTTGTTTATGACGAAAGCATATTTTTACCTAATAATAAAACATTGTACAAAAATAATTTGATTTGCCATAACAAGAATATTGAATTAAAATTCACAAATTTGTGTTTATCAAAAACTGCAGTGGTACATAATTACTATAATATTACGATTGCACACAATCTATTCGATATGAATGAATGAAATCACACAACAGTTAAACTAACTAGCTCAAATTATCATCATTTATCGTTAACACTATTAACGTTATATAATTAATTTTGCGATAAAACCATTTACTGATTACAATGTCGTTGTTATAATTTTAAAATAGCGAGATATATTCCGGATGTGTTTCTGATAAAATTAAAAATCTACCCACTCGAAAAGAGAAAACAATTATATGAAACATTCAAACGGAAAATCTACATAGTACATACAAAATACAGTTATATATGTATGTATATATTGAAATAAAAATAACAACATAATGACAAAATACTTTTTTTATGTACATACACATGTACACACTTAATGATTAATAAAAAAATCTGTTTATAGATACATACAATTACAATTTATTTTAAAAAAATCACATCCGTTATTATGAACATTCCGAATTATTTAAAAATTTTAAATGAGTTGATTTTTACAAGCTCTTTATATTGATATGTTATTTATAATAAAATTTCAACGGCTTTTATTTATCCAAATTTTAATCGGCTTAAAATAGTCATTCTCAATTTTTTTTCTATTCTTTTAATACATTCATATGTATTTTAATCTTAAAATAATGATTCTATTTTTTTTTTTCATTTTTATGATCTACAATATTTATTTGTAGTGATTCTCGCTATTATTCCTATCGTCTGGAATAAAAATTATTCTAATAATTATTTTAGTGAAACTCTAACTTTTAAAAAATATATGTTTAATTCAATTTAAAATAATTGAAATATTTTTAAAATAAAACGGGAATTTATCCGACGGTTAAAATACCACTCAACCCATCTTAAAAATTCATTCAAAAATTTTACAAGAGAAACCGCAGGCACTACAAAACAGGAATGAATAAATTTATTTACCTTGTTCCCGTCGGAAAATATGATGACAGCCGTGTTCGGCGGGATATCCCGCCTTTCTTCTTACACGAAAGAAAAATTCAAAGACGCCGTGCGTACAAAAAATAAATAAACTTCGCCGAAATGATCACATCAATTTTATATACGAACACTTTGTAAATAAAATTTTAAAAAAGTCCCAAAACGGATATTATTGTAACTACAATTTTATTTATTTATTGAAAAAACATAAAATAATCATATCGAAAATCGAGTCAACGAGATGAAAATCCACAAAGGTGGATTGAATTGATAGAGTTGACCGGCACGCGTCGATCAGGCACGCGTGTCAGACGAGAGTGTGTGTCACGCGTGTTGCGCCCGCGGCGGTTATCATAACACTAATTTCCTTACGTCCTTAGCGCGAGTTTATAAAATAACAAACACGCGGATGGGAGAGAGAGCAAAGGACCAAGTCACATTATTACCCGCGCATTACGGCCAGTGGCTGTCAAAGTGTGGGCTCGGGGAGCCAGACACCCGCCACCCCTCGCGCGCGCATCTCTACTGACCGTTTTAGGGGCGGGCGTATGTATGCTATTGCACCACATAGTAACATAATGCACGTGCATTCATTGTTTAAATATTGTTGTATGCTTGACACGCTGTGCGAGTGCCAGGCATTGCCCAGTTTTTATATTTTTATCATCCGATTTTCATAACTACGGGTTTTCATCGAAAACTTCTTCTATGTATATAAACTATTGTTGCGTAGGGGTGGGTGGAGGATCCACGCACTGCCAGTGCTCCGTCCAGAATGCCTTCATATGGCCTAAGTACCTGCTTATAAAGGGCAGGTCGCTCACTGCATCTTCCTCGACGCGTTTGTTTACCTATTGTTATAGTCACGTACTAGATATGCAGTCCCACGGTCTCGGCATACAGTCCCACGCTTTCGCGGTGTCAGTTCTGAGAACTCTAGCGGGAAGTGACCGAATGCCATTATCGACCACTAAGTCAATTCGGGGGTCTCCATTATTAGCCGACAGCACTTACGCCTGGAGATAATCCTCGAAAACCAATTATAACGGCGGCTCCTTTTAGCATATGCTACACTATTTTATCAATCAAATAACGTTACATCTAATATATAATTTCGAAAGAGACTTTGTATGTAACTACATATATAAAGTTTAATGTATGTAAGGTTCGGTTGGGAGCATCGAAAACAAATCAAAGTTTCTATGACGACGATATCCATATCGTTGAATATAATTTTTTTTTCGATTCAAATAAATTTAATAAAAAACAAATGAATGTTTACTATTAGATTAGCTATGTTTAAGCTGTTTATATTACAAATACCGAGCGAAGTCGGGTAAAACCACTTGTAAATAATATATGTAACTAGCGGCCTGGTCCACATATTTGTGCACTTGATAAAAGTTCTCTTGAAAAAGTATTATTTCATTTACATAAACATCAAACTGCTCAATATGGTGGCATTGAAGATAATTACAAAAACAAAAGAACAAATGAAATAATTCGTCAGCGCATGAATTATTTTGATATTTCTAAAACGATTATTAATTTATCTAAAAAAAATGTGATTGTTGAGACAGTTCCATACAAAAACTTGCTCATTTTCCATTGTTTCCGCTCCAAAAGGCAAACGAGAACCCACTTCAGTGAAATCATTTTTAATTTTTAAAAGCTTTTTCCAAGAATCCACATGGCAAATAGTAGTGATTTTATCTTACGAAAGCTCATTTTATTAATTCCATTCGTCGTATTAAATGTAACAAACAAAAATATGAACACATAGAAACTAAATTGGTGATTTAATAATTGTGAAAAAAATTTGTATTGGATATATTAATGAAGACTTTTTTCCAAGAGAAAAATACGCTAGTGTCTATTTTGGGGCTAAAATACGCCGTTGAGACTTTCTTAGAAAATAAGGCAGTGGATTTAATGAGCTTAAAGAATTTTTAGTCATTCAATTTTTTATTTTAATCTGTCTCCACTGGAACAGCAAATTTGTACAATTATTATTTTTAGTAATTGTATTTATAGATTTTTAAAATAAATTACATTTTAATAAATTTCCAATTAGATACTAATTAGAATAGGATTTTATTTTCGAAAAATGAATTAACTTCATTATACACTAATAGGTGTATTCAGATTGAAACTGGACCATTATCGACATATTAGTTAAATACCCAAAATTAGGTTTTAAAGATGAAAAAATTTCATAATAAATATTTATTCACAATAAATGTTTCAGTAAAAATGTTACATATATATGTACAAGAAAGTTGATAAATATAAAATCTAATAATATATATGGATGTATCATACATATATCAAAAGTTTACAATAAAAAAGGTGCGCGGTCAAAAATGTTCAGAGCCGTACAAATCGGCCTCTGTGACACCTCATAGGACGAACGCAATGAAGGGATTAAGTTCAATGCGATGAACATTCAAAAATAGCCCCTATTACACGCTTATATACAACCGCATTTCGCTCATCACAACTCCGCTCCCACACCAGACAACGAACGGCGACTACGACACTGAATAGACAATTTTTAAAAAGTCACAAGAGACACTACTTTCCAACAAACAAAAACAATCTTTACTACACATACGAATAAGCGATACTATAGCGCGCGCAAAAATCAACTTTTTATTTCTCTTTCAGAATGCACCGTCCAAACGATACAACCATATTCACCCCTGAGCGCTAATGGCTCTTACGGTAATGTGAAATAAAGATCATTTTCGCTTCTTGTCCGGCCATACTCGGTTCCCACCGCTAAATTCAATAGAAACTGTGCAATCACGAAATCGTTCGCGGCCGATGGGAGTTCGGAGTGTTCTTGCTATTTCTTTCTCTACTCGTCCGTTCACGGTGTGCTAGAATGAGATGTAGGATGTGTGCATAGTGCATTCACGGATTGCGCTCGTCTTTGCAACCGCAAAGCGAGGATCTTTTACAAATCTTATTTGGAAAACGGGCTAAAAACGTGACGTGTGTTTGTACCCGTAAAATAGACAAACCTCTACTTGTAACTTAACGCTATTTTATCCAGTATAAATATTATTTGTTTTTTTTTTTTTAAGTTTATTCATTTGTTTTGATGTTTTAAACCTGTGCTCTAACTATAGACATGTAAATTTTATTGATAAAATTTTAAGCATGGGTTAAATAAGGGTCGATTAGTCAGCGTTTTATTTGAGCTTTAAACAAATTTTAGAATCTTAGAATTTACATAGATAGAGAGATATAATTAATTTAAGTTTGTGCAAACACTTGAAATGTAATTTTTTTAAATATTTAAATAGAAATTAAACAAAAACCCTCTTTTTATTTTGTATCATTTTTAATGTATGATGTTCATCCATTATCCTCAATATCTAAGGCCTCCTCGAGGATATGTAACGCCCTTAGGCCATTTTAGTTTTCAGTTCCCCATATATGTAATAAAATGGTCTATTTTTAATCTTTTTACTGCCCATTTTATTTTTTTCAACACCTTATCATAAATGAAATGTATGTATGAACTAAAAGAACCAGAATTTTATGATGGGTATTTTTTTTATGTAAATTCACATTAAAAGCCCTATCAACTATGATAGTACGAACAACTATAATGAAAAGGATATGAAATGAAAAAAAAAAAACAAATTAATTATTTCGGAAAAATGCCTAAAAATGATGTGCACTTAACCAAGGTCTACTTAGTCAGCCTTGAAAATATTTTCTGTTTTAAATTTTTGACTTATGGTATGATATTTTGAATAATGAAGTAACAAATGATTATTTTACTATCATAAAATTTTACCTAATATCGAACGAATATATTCTATTCAGAATTTATCAAATTATATGGATATACATTTTTTTTACAATTCGATTGATATTTTGAATTTCAAAACATAAATTCACAAATTATATAGGGATAATATTTTTGGCACGGCTGTAATATAGATTACACGACAAATGTCAAAACGACATTTAATGTCAAATTAACATTTGATATTAAAATAAAATTTGACGTTTCAGTGAAATCATAACCAATTACATTTTCACTGGGTAATCATAATATCTTTTTCATAATTTCACTGGGTAATCATAGCAGCAAACTATTTATTAAAGGGTTAGGTTACGCTAGGTTAAGTTAGGGTTGGCCCTATTCATATAAGATTAGATTGTTAGGGTCATTATCTATTTTTTTCAAATTTTACTTTTGTAACTGGCAACCCATTTGACGTTTGATTTGCCGGGCGAAAGCCAATTCTGTCGTGCGAGCCATTTTAGAGATGTTAATTTGACATTATATATCATTTAGGTTAGGTTAAGTTAGGGTTGGCCCTATTCATATAAGATTAAGTTGTTAGGGTCAGTATTTATTTTTGTTACTGGCAACCCATTTGAAAACCGAATCTGTCGTGCGAGCTAATTTGCATGATCTATTGGCATTCTTTTTATAAATGGTACCCAATTATATATGTAAAATAATAAAATTTGATTAATAATAATAAAATTATAAAATAATAAAATTAATTTGAAATTATATGTCATTTAGGTTAGGTTAAGTTAGGGTTGACCCTATTCATAAAATATCAGGTTGTTAGGGTCAGTATTTATTTTTGTCAAATTTTATTTTTGTTCCTGGCAACCCATTTGAAAACCGAATCTGTCGTGCGAGCTATTTTGCATGAGCTATTGACATTCTTTTTATAAATGGTACCCAATTATATATGTATGTAAAATAATAAAATTTGATATAAAAAATCAATTAAAAAAATTAAACTTAATCAAATAAAATTTAAATTAAATAAAGCAAATTTTAATATAAAAATATATACCTATTTAATTTATTTTATTTTGTTTTATATATATTTGATAAGGTTAGGTTAAGCTGCATTTAAATTTTTAAATAATTATTAATTTGTATGTACTTATTGTTAAATAATATTTTTTTTCCTATACAAATATACATTTCTAAAGATTAATTCAACTTTAAAATAATTTAATAACTTATATTTTGTTATCGTATTAGTGGTGAACGCTACTAGCGAAAATGTACGGATACTAGTAGTGTCTCAGTTGCGTCTTGAAGCGAAACAGCTAGGGGCGGAGCCAGTGGGCGGGCTCAAACGATCATTCATCTTCCAGAAGGTTTCCGTATCCGTCTACAGTAGTATCTTCTCGTTTTCTTCACTTTGTTACCCCCTTCGTGTTTTCCGCTGACAGAAAATCACAATTTTCCTTCATTGAATACATTTTCACCGAATGGGAAAAATAAAGCTCCACTTGGAAAAAAATATATCAATCCCATTTCCCATAAGAAAAATCATACACATACATTTTTTTTATAATAATTATTACAAATTGATCTTTTATGTTTATGTAGGTATATTATTTACAAATTAAATACGTTTGTTCTTTGGCGGATCAGCATCCCTAAGGTAGTGAATAAATATCGTTAAGCTATTTGGAGTCTATCTGCCCCCTACGAAGAAAGGTTCCGCTGGAGCGCCAATCAGCGCCAAACTAATCTAATAAAGAAACACTTGGGGGAGAAAAGGTTGAATCGTCTCGCACACAACATCTTTCCAAGTTTTCAATACTCGGATATCTACGTACGTACACATACCCACTGCTTGAGTTTCATTCGTGCAAATATGTACGTAAATAAACATAATGCGAAACGTACACAACGATTGAAACCCGCACGAGAAACTTTATAATGCGAAAATTCAATGTATAAACATACATTTTATCGTAATATAAGTACCTACATACATACACAGTCGAACTGTTTTTGCAGATTTCATAGAGATGTGTGAGAAAGGAATCAAAATTTTGCATTATGCAATTAGGTTTGACGCCAAAGTCAATTTTTATTTTCATAAAATTAATGATCGCAGACTGCATGCCTTCACTTTGGAATTATCACATCTTAATATGATAAACTTAAAAGCATAAACAATGGTTTAATTATATGTTTAAGTAAAATACAGTCGAATTTCTTTAATATGAATACGACTATGGCGAGGAATAAGTCACTATCGATTTGTATCGGGAAACAAATATTCAAAAATTTTGTGGAACTAACATGTGTGAAACACCTTTGCTAGCGAAAATTTATCACCAAAACTTTTAACAATTGTAAATACTTTTTTAAGCTTTATTCCAATTATGCTGTGTACAATAATATTTAAATAAGATAACACTATAAATACTAAGAAAAATAATGTGTAAATTAAATAGACAATGATAACTGAATCAGTAGCTACATATTACAATATACATAAGATGTATTATTTATTTATTTACTACAATTAAATCATAGTGACGTTACAAATATACATATGTATATACTCCAGGGCCTCACTATGGCAAAGCTTAAATCTATTTAAAACAAAAACAATTAAAAGACACAAACATAAAAATAAAATATAAACAAAAATAAAGCTTGAAAGTAATGTTAAGTAAAGAATTTACGATTTCAAATTAAAAAATCTCTCAACCAGATCAGCATATTTTAAATTGAACAAATCCAAGTTACCAGTAATCTGATTGAGGAGCTTGATGCCCCTTGCAATAAGCGAAGATACCATCAAATTGGTACGTGCCCTAGGAGAAGATAACAAACTGCGGCATACATTACGAACAATTAAAAGCATTTAAACATTAAATCACCAAAGACGGTCTACTTAAATAAAATCATCGACACTATAGAATTATGAAATTTTTAGAAATTGCTTTAAACCGCTATCATTTTAAAATAAAACACTAAATGAGGCCTAGTTCACTTTTGATTAAATAAAACTGCACTTCAAATTTAATCTACACAGGAATTACATGTATTAAAAAATCATATAAACCAGTGGTCAGCGTATAATGCTAACAACTGAGAGTTCGTGAGTTCGTGCCTTGATCCAGTGTTGCTGGCAAGACCTTGGATAGATGTGACTCCAGGTCGATCCTATCAGATTGTGATTTCATTTTCGAAAACGATTCTTACCAAATTTCATTTCTCATTTCAAATTTTATAAATTTATATACTACATATGTATGTATGTACAAAGTTGTCTGTGTAACTATGTATGTATATTTAATGTATGTGTATATCATATGTATGTACATATGTACTAATACCGGGTTACAAATGTACGCGAGAAAATAAGGTCACGTCTCTGACGAGATTAAGCCGATAGAAAAGCAAAGGAAATAAAAGTGGATAAAAAGGGCATACTTAGATGTGTGTGTGTGTGTGTGTGTGTGTGTGCGTTGAAGCGAATCAGCCGGTCGAACAATTGGGTATTTCGCAGAGTTAGATCGAATTTGGGCAAGTGGTAACCCTCGACGGGGGCCCCGAGTCCAGACCCCAGACCCCAGAGCCCAGAGAGCCCAGACCGATAACGACGTTAGCCGAACACCGTACATAATTGGAGCCAGCCCTGCAAATTGGTTTAGCCAACTCTCGGCTTGTCTGCCGCAACTGCCGCTTCCGCCGGACGTGGCACCCCTGAACATCAACACCAACCCTGCTAAATACCAAACGTTTTCCTATCACACAACTACCCTTACACTCTTTTGTATTATTTTTATATTCAAAATATTATCGACACCCAGAAGAAAGAAAGAGTATAACAGCGGCTCAGCTTCCTTAGGGTGAAATCACACAGCGTGGGATGTGGGACGTGGGTTTTTTTTAGATAGTTGTAAACATATAGAAAAAATATGGCGTTCGTGGTACCATACCCGGTACCGTCTTTTCAAAACAAAACATTTGAGCATCTATGACGCGGGTTATGCGATGCATGTGGGTGGGTCTTTTGTCGAAGTCCCAGTTTGGTTGAAGTCCTCAGAAAGATTTCCAAACCAAACCAGCAGAATAGACTAGTGGTTAGCGTATGTAGTGCTTTGAACAAAGTGGTCACGGGTTCAAATCCCACTGGTTTTGGCTGGCCAGACCAGACCAGACCAGACTCCAGGTCGATCGTTTCCTATCAGAGTTTGCCAATTTATCTGATTTTCATTGAAACGGTTCCAACAAATTGGCAACCTAACCCATTTTCTCGCAAATCTCGAGTTTTCAGCAATCTCGAATTTCGCTGAATTGTTTAAAATGCTGCAAATTTACATATTCAACCATAGATGCCCCTGTAGGTGTTGATTGATATTTATTTACTTTGTATAATACTAATAATAATTGTATCAAATGTACAATGTTTCTAGCCAGAAAGGCGCATTGGGGCTAACTGTTAGGAATTCTTGGTATAAATTTAAAATAAAAATTAGTATTAATACATGTATGTATGTATTTTAAAGAAAAAAATGAGTCGGATCTGTTAAGCGGTTTCGGAGATAATTGAATCCAAAAACTTAAAATAAAGTGGACATCTACATAATTATAAGGGGAGGTACCACCACTGGTCAACTAAAAAGTAAAAAAAAAGCTAATGTAGAATCGATTAACATTATAGTAACTGATACTAAGTTTTAGTTCGATAGAACTAACGGTGTTCAAAAAATTACACATATAATAGCACACATATTTTTTTCTAGATCATGAAACCATGATCAGTGATCGATTCTGAGTTCAAATCAGTCAAAGTCTCGGGTTTTAATTTCCGCATGATTACTTCATCTATTGTTACTACATACATACATACATACATACATAGATAGAGTAAAAAAGTTATTATTAAACATAAGGAAATCATTTTTATATTTTATTTATATTAATCATCGTTTTATATTGTACTAATATTTACCACAGCGTAGTGCACTGGTAGAGCTATCATACCAGTAGAGATGGTCGTGGGTTCAAGTCCCGGCCAAATACGCTGTTGGCGAGATCTTGTGCCTATTAAAAAAAAAACACTGATCGACCTTCTCCTGTAAGAATTTTCCGATTTGTGTAGTTTAATTGTTGTGACAGATCCAATAAATCGGTATCCTCCCACTCAGTTTCAAGTTATTAGCATCTTGAATTTGTTGAATCTTGTAAAATGCTACTCACAAAATGTATTTCTCGCAAATTTGCTGTATAATAATAAAAATTTTAAATAAAATTAATTAAATTTCTAAGTTAATTTTGGTCGATTTAGACACTTAAGAGAAACGTACATGCTATCCCTTCTACAGCCTCTCGACCAATAGCATTTCGTATAAGCAATAGAACATTGTACGTACGAAATGCTATTGGTTGAGATGGGGTGAAAGGGACAGCATGTACGTTTTACCTAATTATCTTCCTACAGCGGATGGACTAGAATACACTAGTAGCTAAATACATACTTAAAGTACATCCTCCGTGCTATAACTTTTTGCCAAAAGATATTAAATGTTACCAAAGCCCAAAATATACACGTAGATACATAAATTTATGTATTTAATCAAATTGTCATCCCCATGAACATTCGCCCATGTTAAGGATGCACTTCTTGATTAGTTACGCGGCCATGTTGATCACGTCAGGCCCGAAATCCAGAAAATTCCATCACCGGAAAGGGAAAGGAAAAAGTCGAGACGGTGGGAAACTTATCGCCGAGGGCTAAAGAGAATTATTTGATTATGAACTCGTAAGGGCAGCGCCAGCGCTTGGTTACTCAATTTAGTCCCTCTCATTCACACTTACCTGCATGTTTTGAAAATCCGATTTATGTTCTCTTTCTAATAATAAATAAACTTTTTGCTTATAATTTACTAGTGGTTTTACCCGCCTTCGCACGGAATTTAAAAAAAAAACCGCTTAAACATGGCCAATCTAGTAGTTAACATTAATTTGTTTTTTTATTCCGGAACTGAAAAGGGAATCTGGATTCGGAACTGTAAAAGAAATCCGGATCCGGAACTGTAAAATAAATCCGGATCCGGAACTGAGAAAGGAATCCGGATCCAGAACTGAAAAATGAATCAAAATCAAAAACGGAATCGAAATCGATATCAATATCGTCGTCGTAGAAAATTAGATTTTTCCGATGACGTCACGGATTCTACCAACCAAAATTTACATGCATACAAAGTCTCTTTCCAAATTATATATTAAGAGATGTAGGATTAAGTTTTCAAACCCAGAAAAGTGAACATAAGTTATAACATTTCGGTGCATCGAGAAATAAACATGTTTTAATGAAAGTCCATCGATCACCTGTACATATTTTATGAATTTCATTTTAAATTTGATAATTAAATTAAATTTCATAAATACTTGATGATATAACCACCAGAATAACCTGGGGCTGTTGAGTTTCAGAACTCTAATATATACTAAAATACTTATGAATTATATATTGAATATGTTTTAGAGAATTTCACCGCACGCCACATTTACACCCCTCATTGAAATCCGATTAAAAATAAAACATACGTTTTAAAAGGCATTTTAAATAAAGTGCCTTTTCTAATTTGTACAAAGCGATCCCTTACGTCGCATTTGAAACAAAAATCGGGAAAACTTGTTTCGAAGCATGTCCTTTTATTGTATTTTCTTACGGGAGATGACTCCGATATTGCATTGGAGGAGAAGTCGAGAGTGGCTGATTCAATTTTGAATTATCAATCGAAGATCAAAGGCACCTTCTCTTCACTAATGCAACGAATATTCAATTGAACTCTTGCACAAAAGGTAGCCGAGGTAGATAGTAAAGGTTCGATCGCACGAATACATTACGAAAATTCTCATAGTTTGCTTCCGGATTAAAAATACCTCCTCAATTTTTTTGTAAATTTAATAACATTTTCAGATAATGTGTTGAAAAAAATTTAATGCATGTATATTACATCTATCACACGTGAATAAAACAAACACATCCCTCTGTCTCTATCTCCGTGTTCCTCGCTATATTCAAAATCCAAACGTTGTATCGAATAAATAAATGATGAAGCGCTCAGGATGTCACAGCTCCATATATAAATGTCATTTGGAGTCACTTCAAAGATATCAGACTCCTTGGATTCTGTTACCCCAATTTTATATTTATCACTTTCTGCGTATATTTTGTCAAATTTGAATACATCACAATGGGGTATCGTTCACGCTAACGATTCACACAACATATGTATGTATGTATGTATGTGAAAATATGTGATATTTATCTTATACACATATGTAAGCTTATATTTGTGCATACGAAATTTTAATGTAGTTAATCTTATCAAAGTGGGTTTTTTCATTATTTTGGTACAGTTATACAATAATAAATAGCTTTTCCTTGATTGTATTTTATCATTTTATGCAGCTTCCGGCTCCATATCTTATCACACGTTCACTTCATTAGCTACAAATTAATTTATCCAATTGAAATGTGTACGTATATGATCAAAAAAATATTATACGATTTTTTAAATGATAAAGTGACATCTATATGTAAATAAAATCAGCAGGTAAATTTATTTTGAGACAGACTTAAATATGTATCTATAGATGTCACTATAAACATCTAGTTTAATTTATTTACGTTTGCTTTAAAATAAATAACGAAAGGCGAAAGCAGTATAAAATTATGTTTTTGAAATAAAATATTGTTAATAAAATAAAATTACAATCATAATTAAAAATATGTTAAACACTTTAAGTAGAAACATATCAACAATATGGGACAAGAGGCGCCGTGGCTTAGTTGGTTAAAGCGCCTGTCTAGTAAACAGGAGATCGCGAGTTCGAATCTCGCCGGGGCCTTGTCGAATTTGATCCGACATACATTTTTGGTTTTTTGCCATTTGATATCAAATCAATAACTAATACTGCTAAAAGATCTCAGGAAGTATATATATTTAACTACTCCAATCAGAAATAAAATATTCATTTTAAACAATTATCGAATACATATAGAACTAAATGGTATATATCACGCACATGACCCATTAACAAATTGCGAATAATTATTATTTATTTTTTCAACGTCAAAACAATCAAATTTTCTAAACTTTCATGTAAATCGTAAAATATCAATCAATTTGTCCAACGTATTGGGAATTAGATAGGGCGCATTTATGGTCGACATTTCACAAGCGTAAAGCCGGGGGCTGAAAGTGAATTGCATTGCGAATACCCCAGTGGCTTTGCAATATCGAAATCATCAACTAGTATGACTTGACGACAATGATTAATTGATTAGCAAAGGTGTGGAGGCGCGTGGCATGACGTCACACGCAAGACGCTTTCGCCCTAGCCGAGAAACGTCAACGTGACGTGTAGCCGCAGCCGGATGTCCCGCCGAAAAGTCCTCGGTGCTTAAACGCATCATTCACGACCAGAATCTGAAAAATATTTTTTCCTAAACAGAAGTCAATTATATATTACTAGTAGCTTGTGTGCACATGACTACGGTATAAATGGGAATGTTCCGCGTTTTTCCGGAGATGTTCCGTGATCGAGATTTTAGTGACGTGTGCCAGAACGCTTTTTGTGGAATAATCCGCAGAAAATTTTCTAAGGGGGGGCAAAATATTTTTAGTAATGTTTTAATGTAGTTTTAATTTACTGTAGCGTATTTGTATGGCGAACGAACGGACAGTCTTCTCGCATAGCTTGTTCAGACAAATTGATCAAATCATTCTGCGTTCGGTGTGATGTGTAACGTGCATTTCCAGCAGTTGTATCAAAATGGTTTTTTAAAATACTGTCTCTTTCCTCAATTCGATACGCATAAAGTTGTTTCTTTCTGTTTTCCATGCATACATTTCCTTTGGTGCTATCTTTCCCACGAACTGCCAAATCATTTGTTCCGCAAAATAAGATTGTTGAAATAATAGGATACAGTTTATTTCTGTTTTCTTCAATAGTTCGTTTTACAGAATTATCTATGTGACAAATAATATCCTTATTTGGATTTCTAATGGTTGACGCGAAGTGTTCAGCATCTTGTTGAGACCCACGATGCCGTGCTGAGCTGGTATGGTTTCTGGCACATTCATTAAAATCTTTGTACTTTGTACAAGGAGTAGTAATGAAGGCACCTTGAATTCCTCTTTGAACTGGTTGCGGAAATAAAACACAGAAAATGCAAAAAGCACCTTTTAACCTAGGTGAATATGATAACCATGGAGTATACTGGGTTAGCCAAGATTCCCGGAAACAACGTTTTCCACTTCCTGACATGTCGCCTTCAAAATCATATGACGGGTGAGGCTTGTATGGATCAGTTAGCAAACGATACTTAAGCTTAAGATCGATAGGAATCTTCGTAGTAGATTTTACATAGAGTCCAATATCATAGGTTAACCTAGTATCTCCACTTTCAAGCTTGTCAGGGTCTGATTCTGGTGATAGCGTTGCTGCTGCAGATGAACAAGCAACAGCATCCGTTTTTCGTTTTTTACAGACAGGAGTTAACGTGTCTCCACACTTTCTTTATGCTAACACGAAGTGATTTAAAATAAAAGTAACATTATTTGACTATTTTCAATCAATCCAGGGGGGCCCATGTCCGTTTACCATATAAAAACATTGGAATGTGCCATTCTTGAAATAAAGTGGCAAATTTATATTATTATAATTTTGCCTGTTGTGCTTTCATTTATTTTCTGTAGATACATTGGTTTTCGACTAACACTAAAAGAAAATTAAAAGAGGAGCTTTCGAATACTTGGGAGAGGTGGAATAGCCAATGGATTCAAGAGGTTTGTTAATTTGATACTACAAAATGCAAAAAGCAAAAGCTCAAAATGGAGAAGAAAAAAAAAAGAATAAACCGAAAAAAGAAGATTGTATTTTTTTAAAAATAAGATTATTAGAAGTTACTAATTCATTCGATCGACTATTCCAAATATTTACCCATATATAAGTAAAGAACGATTCTCTGATCATTCCGAATAGTAATTGGATTATTACGCACATTGCGATCGTCCAAAAGACAATTTTTGCCATGAAAATTGCGAGTACAGAATATTTGGCACTAGAATTCTCCTTAATATGATAGTTATCGTTAGTATTATGGGGGATGAATGAATGAGACGACTGGCATGTTAATGCACGTGTTTTATTTATGACAGCTGAAGGCAGAGTGAGTAGCGGCTCTCCGAACCCAGCCGAGTTGGTCCCCACTCGCAGGAAGGCAACCAAACTCGACCATGTCGTATAAGCGAGCCGCCACAATATGATGGAAATTTCGGCAGCCAGATGTTCAGTTCGGTGATTACTAGTCAAATGTGAACCGGTCACAGGACAACCGGTCGCTCTAGATCGGTCACACGTGATCACCCGTCACACTCTAAAATCGGTCAACCAGTTTTCTCGTGACTGGTTTACATTTGACTACTAGCAGTAGCGGCTCGTGAGATTTCATAGTGGGGGGGCTGCAGAGATTATTCAGGCTGTAGCAGCTCGTTAACCAAACCATTGATCGAATGAAAACAAAAAAGCTTGAATATGTACTATACTGGTAGGTCTACAGCCCCACAGCCGATGTGGACGGCAAAAATAGCATGCATTTGTACTGTATTGGGAGGCTGCAGCCCCGCAGCCCATATGCACGAGCCGCCACTGACTAGTAGTTATAGAGATTTTAGTGACTTTTGGTCGAGCGCTTTGTGGGCAACAATCACCGTACCATTCCGAACATGTAAACATCTTCTTGAAGTTGAATATTGAAAAAAAAATTCCCCCTTCTACTATTTAATAAATTAATCAAAGCACAGCTCTAAGCAGAGCTTCCGATATGAACAATGCATGTTTATTTCACACGCACGACAATTTAAAAGGGCGCTTCGCCGCCGATTGCCTGAATAAACAAAATTCGACACCCAATTAGCGCTCCCATGCTAAACGATTCGTAACGAGCTATCAGCTGGAATCGTCAGCTAGTTTCGGCGCGCCATTAATGCAAGGGAGTAAATTTGCAACGGATGCAATTTGATCGGGCGGTTTTGGCAACGGGGTGTTTCGCCGTTCCGCGTTCGGTACGTGGAGGTGTGTTGTGCGAGCGCGCGAGTGTCGTCTTCCGGTGCGAGTGGAGGGGGGTCCTTCCGCCCCGGCCGCCATCTTGGGCACACGTGAGCCGCCGCCGCCGCAGCCGCGACTCGCTCGCCGACCGACCGTTCGACTCCTCCATTCGTCGCGCGATCGTCGCCGCATCACTTCCACCGCACTTCCACCCCACTTCCACCACGCAGTGCTCGTCTCCAGCGCCTCCGCCCACACCTTCGCATCTGCAGACCATCAGGTGAGCCGCCGCCCCGCGCTTACATTACCACCTGCCGCACACCGCACACTCCATCTACCATCTGCCGACCCGCTCACCCACACACACACTCGTCTCGTTCTCTCTCGCTCGCTCGCTCGCTCGCTCTGTACCCGGTCTACTGGTTGCGATCATTTCAAATCGGCATCATCGTGTTGTTGTGTCGTGTCGGTCGAGCCCACGTGCGCCTTCGACTCCTCGCCTCTGCTTAAGGTTACACCCCCCCCCCTGCCGCCCCGCCCCCTCCCCCGCCATTTTGGACCTGTCAAAAAAAGTGGCGGCGTGTCGGGGATCTGTGCTGCGAGTGCCGGTCGCACATAACCTCAAAGCCGCTGCGTGTGTGTTTACTGTGACATGTGCGCGTCGATCGTTCGATCTTTGATTTTGCGTGCAGACCGTCCATTTGCATTTCTGTTCAGTGTTGCGGATCTGGCCGTAGCCTGTCGTCCGTTGGGCGCGTCAACCATTTTGTGTCTCGCTCTAGCGTGTGGCGTCAGACAGAGACGGCGCATCGGTGACTTCGCCGCGTGCAGTGTTGCCATATTTTAAAATTTGTCTTTTATTTTCGAGACTAATTTTCGTTTTTATTGTATTGCCATGTGTGCGCGCGGTCGGATTATGTAAATCTGCCCTTGTCGCATATATAAAGGTTCGTATACATAATACCAGAATCGTATGAATCAAATTTGATGAAAAAAAAATATTTCAAAGCGATATTCCTTTGAATATTTAGACCAATCGATGGAAAACGTCCTCTCACTAAAATTTGATTTTTTTCAGTTGGCGCACTTTTACTCGGATACTTTTTGGCACTACTCCTAATGAGCTTTACTTGAACGCTAACGTTCCAGAGCAGAAGAGATTTAATACAATTAAAAATTTATTTTTTATATTCTGCCCCCACCTTCAGTTATTACTAGAGGTCGGAATCTGAAGGGGCTGGAATCGTGCCGCCTATTGTTCCATTGTTGTAAATCCTTTGTAAAAAAGGTTCCACAAACCTTTAACAATGCATTTACAATCTTTGAACAATAAACAGCCCCTTCAGATTCCGGGCTCTAGTTATTACAATACTCATGTGCTTTTTATATTTTATACTAGCATTGTTGCTGAGTCAATCGCCAGAATTCAGAATTGAGATGAAAATCTCTGATTTCATCATATACACTTAAGCAATGCTACAAAAGTATATATATATATACACACATATGGGTAAACCCCGGTGGCGGCTCGTCTATATGAGCTGCAGCCCTCTCAGTATAGTAAATATGCATGATATTTTTGTCGTTTATATATATGGGCTGCGGGGTTGCAACCCTACTAATTTAGTACATATACATGCTATTTTTGTTTGCATTTGATCACCGATTTAACCAACGAGCTACTACAGCCCTCGGGAATCCTCACGAGCCGCCACTGGTAAACCCCAAAAACAGTGTCGCCTGGAATTTACTTACAAAACTATCATTTGGATCCACAAAGTTGTCTTGGTGTATCACAAACGATTGCATTTGTACTCTTTCGTGGATGCAAGCGAAACGGAAGCTGAAACATCAATTCGGCACAAATTGCGGATCGTAGTTGCAAGAATTTGTTTTTAGAAACTCATTTCGCACCTCCACCAATTAGTCTGGAGTATTTTTGACGGTAATCGCAGAGAATTACACAATATAGGTACCATGTTGAAACTTACATCAAATGCCAGGCGACGCTATTATTGGTGTATACCTACATATGTATGTATATAAGAACTTCAAAAGTTCTGGTCAGAACCGATGTGCTTATGAACTTGACCCTTTTAAAAGTCTTCCGAGTGCTAAGCATGCTGTCTGAACGTCTTAATATTTTCACTCATGCAATTCTGCTAGGCAAATATTTTTATAAATGGCTCTTACTTACAAATATTTCTTATTTATACATATTTTAATATAATTTTTGTTATTATAAGCCAGGAAGGCGCTTCAGTTAGGTTAGGTCAGGCCTTCCTAGTTTGATTTTTAATAAAATACGATTAATAGACTATATAAACCAGAGTTGGTATATATAGCCTGTTTTATTTGTTAAAATTCGTTACCATGTTTATTACCGGATTCGTTATCATGTTGATAATCAAAAATCACAATTTAACCATAAATGATGTTTTCATTTATATATTCTTTGCATTCAAAGGGTATATGCTATTGTGTAATACCTACTTCTTTGTCTCTACTGATGATACTTTCAAACATGCGAAGAAAACGCAGTGCCCCTCGCCCATATTCATAGTACATAGTCCCTAAAATCACCCCCTGGAGTGTTTTCGGTGTTTTTTTATCCTTACTCATCCTTGCTTGACAGTGATCGATAACGGTGAATCCCATATTTGAAGAAATGAAGGAGAAACTTGTCGGTTGCATATGGATATGCATATGCATGCTGCTTCCCAAACATATTCATTCTGCACATGCACACCGGGAAGTCAAGGACACATGACATCCCATACCATTCAGTGTGCTTTCCCCCTTACTGTATTTAATGGTTTCTAGTGCCTAATCTGTTAACACACATCGGCAATTATGTTTGCAATGATAATTTTATTCTATTCGGCATTTCGCCTGTCTAAAGTACAACCCAGATATATGATCATGTTAACTCCAAAGGCACTCTTTCGACTTCGAAGAAATCGAAACTTTTTATAAGCTATAGAAAATGTTGCAGGTTGAACATTGATTTGATTTTATTGAATTATATAAATCAATGCTACAGTTTGATAGTCACTTCCATAATCTAGTTGAGAATTTATTTAGTGTAGATTTTATGTACTTATCTATATATCCAGCTAGCCTAAGTTATTTAAGCATTTATAATGTGTAGAACATTGATATCTGATAAGTATAATCAATCACACATGTAATGCAGCATATGTATATACAATTCGCTCTAGTGTCTTTTACGTACTGTAATAATTGTGTTTTCTGTTTAGTTGTACTGATGGTTTTGCATTTTCTTTTTCAGGTCTAAGAGAGTGCGGCTCTATTTAGTTTAAACACAATTCACATTTACATCTAGCAAAATGACTGACATGGAAGATACTCATTTCGAGACCGGAGATTCCGGTGCCTCGGCAACCTTTCCCATGCAGTGCAGTGCACTGCGCAAGAACGGTTTTGTGATGCTCAAGGGACGTCCTTGCAAGATTGTTGAAATGTCGACATCTAAAACTGGAAAACACGGACACGCCAAAGTTCACATGGTCGGGATCGATATATTCAATGGAAAGAAGTAAGTACAATTAATGATTTTTATTTATATTATATTATATGCTGTACATGCGAACCTTGAGTCACTAATCTGAACTGTTATGATTGTTGGATCGGTGCTAAAGGTCATTCGTAGATTATTCGTTGTCATTTCAAACCCTGGGTGATGTTTTTAATATGTCTCCAAATGGAATTAAGGATTGACATACATTTTATTTTTGATTTTGTCAGTATGTATTTTTATTTTGTTTTGTCTTTGTCAAGATACGAAGATATATGCCCTTCTACACACAATATGGACGTGCCACATGTTAAACGCGAAGACTACCAGTTGACAGACATAGACGATGGTTATTTGACTCTCATGGCCGACAATGGTGACTTACGTGAAGATCTGAAGTTGCCCGATGGGGAACTCGGCACACAGCTGCGTTCTGACTTCGACGTCGGCAAGGAATTACTCGTAAGCCTCGTGACATTGCAGTGTATGATAATTGCAGAGTTGAATTTGTATTGATTTTTATTTTTTCGTATTTGCAGTGCACCGTTCTGAAGTCTTGCGGTGAGGAGTGTGTGATCGCCATCAAAGCGAACACCGCTCTTGATAAATAAGCTCAACCAATCCATCACAGTTGCCCGCCCCCGGGGAGAGCCACACAAATACCAACAACACTTTCATTATTATAATGATATAAACTAAAAACAAAAACAAAAAAAACACAACTTATGGACTGGTCTTTTATAAAAAGAAATTGTATAAATATTGACAAAGAAGATGGAAGTATTTGTGTGCGGATGTGAGATTGAGGCCACTGAAGTGTCTTCGTATCATTCTGTAAATGTCATCTCTCATTGCCTCTAGACGAGGGATGCTAACAACATAAATTTTATAACAAAACCATAATCAAGGTTTTTTGGGGATAATATCATATATTTAGCGGACAGAGAGATTTAACACAATTTTTTTACTTTTTTAAGTGGTGAATTTTTTAAGCAGTAAAGGAACTTAAATCATAGATTAGTTAGCTAAGCTAATAATTGCATTTGCAAACATTTGATAAAATCGTGCTTATACAAAATGTATGTATTTCGTATGAAACATGTATGTTGATAGATAAGGGTGGTGCGATGGAAGATTTTTGTTTTTTTTTTCTTTATATTAAGTTTTGTCCACACGCGCGCCTAACAAATGCTGGAACATTGTATTTTATTATGCCCCAAAAAACCACCCATATGTATTTAAACTGTGTGTATTTGTATGTGTATGTTTAATCAACCATGTATCAATTACACCTTTTCGTGTAAGTGGCGTGGGCTAAAATTAATCCAATATGTATTTTGAAAAGTGAATAATAACCAGACCATTGCTAATCGAGGCATCGCATCCTTCGAAACGTGTCGACTTCGTCGATGCTTAATTTTGCATACACATTTTTTGAACGGTTTGCTGCATCATCACTATTTGCCGATGACACATAATGGCACAAAAGTGTTTGTTGAATTGTCAGGATATATGAAGTGAAGATTATTGAAGTTTATAATTAAAATAAATAAAATATAAAAAAAAATATAAAGCGTTACTATTTTATGGCTGACCTTTTTTTAAAAAAAGTTTTTTTAACTCTTAATAATTATGCCTATACGTATATATATATACAATACATATATATATCTTACTCATTGTATTAATTTATTTTTCTCATGAACTTTCGATGTTATTAATTCTGTAGGTTTATTTATCCGGATCTGTTCTTTAATTTGCCTTTTTAAGTTTTTTCAAGCTATTTGTAATAAGCCTAACAATTTTTAGTATAATAAATCTATTGTGTATGTTCTGATACGATTGGGCAATAAATTCATTGGATGCTTCCTCTGATATATAATACATATATATATATAAATATACATCTATGTATGTATATCCATATATATTAGTATTATGCTTAACGATAGGCAAAAAAATAACAAATGCATATATATTTCGTGTAAAATTTCGTGTTGAACAATCATATTACTCGCATGCATATATATACAATATATTTATAATAATACAGGCTTCAAATATTTTTCGGGACATCTTGTGTGGAATTGTCATTTTTATTATTTATATAAGGGACATAGTATTTCCAATGCCTCTAATACATATCTTGAACACTTAGATGTAATATTCAATATAAACCGGGTGTTTAGTTGATATATATATAATTTTTTTTGTATTGTGAAGACTGACCGATTTTATATTTTAGTGGACGGGATGATTTAAGGCAATTTATTTTTTCCTACAGTTTTTATATGCATTTTTGGCTGTGCTCAAGTTTGTAAAAAAACTGATCTGCATTGGCGTTGTCGGGATTGCTGCATTTATTAGTTTGGTGAATTTGGAAAGCGACACTAGTAGTCTTTTTTCCATTTTTCGCTCGTTTCGTTTTCGTCGGTAGTCTCTAGTTGTACGGTAACGGCCGAATGTGCGGGTTCGTGTATTTTTACAATATTGTATTACGAATAAATATCAGATCCACTGAGATGTCTCAAGAAATACATCCATGAATGAAAGGGATATATGTATATTTAGTTAGTTTATTATTAAAATCAAATTAAAAAGAAAATTGTTGTCATGCAATCAGATGTACGAATACACACTGTATTCTTTTACCAATTTATATTTTATGTAAATTTGAATAAATCTTAAATTGTTCTAAACAATCCGCACACATTTATAGTAATATTTTTTTACATATATTTATACACACGATTCTCTCTATCTCTCCTTTGTTGATTTAGCAGTTTGATTGTTATGACGTTGATGAACGTTGTAAGCGTGCGTGTGTGGTAATATATATATTTTTTTTTTATTAATTCTATAGTCTGTTTATGGGAACGTACCATCTGAATAAATACAGACGTGAGAGGCCTGCAACTTATAAAAGTTTTCACTTACAAAACCTTTTCCGTTGACTCACTTCTTCCGTCTTTCCTTATTTTCCTATTCAATTACTACAATAACAATGCGGAACATTGAATGCAGTTTTTATACATTTGGCAGAAAGGACTGAGTTTGTGGAGCTAATAGCGAAATTAATATGGTTTGTAATAGCATAAGTACAAAATCCGTATGAAAGTAACTTGACGTTTGCTATGAAGTGGTGGAAAGTTTTTTGATGTGCCAATTTGCTTTATGATCAACTGTAGATAAACACAAATGCTCCATAGTTTTGAGACATGTTATTTGTAGTCGGTACAAATTTAAAATATACTTCTACCTGTAAGTCAGATTTAGCCTGAAATTTCTGGAATAAAAATTGACGATTCAAACTTGAGTTCCAATTTCTTACTTCCGCTGGTGTTTGAGAACAAATCAAATTCTCAACGCACGAAGTATTTATTGTATCGCAGCAGTTTCTTACCTTTCCTTCATCTAATAGTCATTGCTTTCGATTCTCAACATGTTTCGGAAACATCTTAATCCTTTGCCCGCGAATGACTTGTATAGGAGTCACGCGTAAAATGCCAGTAACGAGAAAGGCATAACTAGTGAGAAAGTAAAATACTTCTAGCGTAATTTACTACTTAAAATAATACTTCAGGTGTCAATTGACATTTGGTCATTTGAATATAACTTACAATATGTAGTTATGGTCAAAAATTCGCTAAAAAAAGTACCACGAAAGTTGCAATGGGCCAAGGTTTAAACATGAAGCATACTAAAAAAAAAATGTATTGATATAGTTAACGTCATCATTGATGTCCTCAGTTTCTCAAAACCACAGATAGAACCCAATCCTATACATTAACTGGATAATTGAATAATTATGGTTTCCTTGTGTACTCGTTACACTATTGGGATTCTTCATTAGTTCCACTGAATGATTGTTTCTGCAGTTCTTCGACTTGCTCGAGTTATTTCACTAGCAATTAATCTTATAGATGATCAGATTATTCCAGATCAAATTCCAGAAATAAAATAATATCTGTGATTTGTTGAAAAAAAATCATTTTTTCATTAAATATTCATGAGATAATAATGGAAAATGAAAGTCTCAATTAAGTTATATTTGTATTTGAATAATAATTGTCTATGCGCCATAATAGATCACTTATTTAAATTACCTATGTTTATTATATATATTTATAATTTTTTAATTTTGCACTGCTCCTATTTTTTTTAAAAATATCAAACATTAAATGGACATAATTAGACGACAATTAACTAATACTGTTTAGTGGTTACGAAATATAAAAATATTTATTTTATATATACGTACATATTATATAATAAAAAAAATCTTAAAAATACTGATGGAAATTGTGCTGTGAGAATGTTTAATCCAATGCAAAACTTTCATTCAGTAAATCCACACAAATAACGACGCTAGTGTAAGCTTTTTTTTTAGCAATATTAGTTTTCACGCTTATGAATGTTTTATTTTTTTATAAATATCATTAGAATGAATAAATGCACTGCACATAGCTCAAAAAAAAGGCTACTTTTTTTTTAATATGATTAGTCCTAACAAATAAACTACAACGAAATTAATTAAAAAAAAAAAGATTAAACAAACGAAGGTGCGATAATTCGACAATGAAATGAAAATGTTAGTCATGGTAATAATTATCAATTTGCGAGTACGCATTGTGAACGTTTATAATATTTTACGGGTACAGTCTAAATATGTCCATCTACAAATAACAACGCATTCAAATTTCGTCCATTCACGAGATCGATCGCAGTCCCATCGCCTCGACACCTCGATATTATATATTATGTATCAATAAGAAATCAAATCGAAATTAACTTGTGACCGGAATATTGCTATGGTGAGGTGTCGAAACATGGGATCGATCGGTCACTTTCATCCGAGCAGCTATGTATATATGTATATAGGAGAGCAAGATTAGGGTTTTTATTCGGAAGGACGCCCGGCTTGACGGCGATGCAGAGCCGCAGCCAGATCTTGCTGCAAAGCGGCTTGTTTTTGTTGTTCCCCTAGAGACACCACCGAGCGCAAACCGTTGACGATATCTTTCGTCTTACCTAAAAGTAGAATAACATTTTAAACACTGCTATAATTGCATCGTAGACCGTACTATGAAAAGTTAAGAGATGTACCGAAATAAATTTCATTGAGCGTGTTTCTTATTTTGTTCTCCATGTCTTCGACCATACGACCTATATTGGCTATATGCGGACTTGCTTCACTCACCGCTGCGTCTTGCTCGGCCTGCAATAATAAAAAAAAAACATCGATTATCGTCGTTATCTAATCGGTGAGTGTGCGGTTTCCGATTATAAATAGGGAATTTGATTAATTTCGTACATCGGATGTCGCAGTTCAAATAACTTAGAAAGGTCATGCGGCAGTTTGATATTTATATCAAGCACTAAAAACTTGATATCATACTGTAATTTAAATTTTTGTAGTTTGCATATTTGAGGATTATACTTTTTATTATTATTTAGGGTACTTATTGGTTATATGGGCGCAACCGGGCATCAATTATACACTTACAATAACACAAACAAATATACGGCAGTTAAATTAATGGTCTCTTGGTTGTCGCTACCAGTTTTAGTATAGTGACAGTATGCAACCAGCGATTGACGTTACATCGAACAATATGCTGAATTTAGGTGACACCCTTTGACAAAAACAATGAGATTAATTTATTTAGGAAAGCCAGGGTTGGTTTTTACAGCGATTGCAATTTTTATCATTCATTATAGTGTAAAAGTGGTCAGTTTTTCGACTAAAAATTTTCAATTACTTATAATTGGAGCTATCAGACAGAAAATAAAACAATTTTACATATTACAGAAAATTATTTACTCTTATTCTTAGCGTGCCTACCAAATTCATGCAACTGCCGTGTATTTGTTTGTGTTCGTATACAGTCCCTGATCATAATATTACGCCACCTCGATTGAATCGCGTTCGCGCCCATTTGTAAATAATTCACAATAAGATATTTTGGGCTAGTTTTTTTTGTAAGCTCATCCTTATTTGCTACTCTATTCACCAACAAAAAAATAATTTAACATTATCCTTCAAAATGTCTTCAAAAATAAAAGTGAAATGATAGAAATGAGTTTGCTCCTGAATTACGTAAAGCATATACGAGCGTTTCTGAGAAGATTTTTTATTATTTCGTTAACAACACCGTGATTTTTTCTTTTGCTACAGGTTTATTATATTTTTAGGGTAAGTTGGTGATTAATTTGTAAAAAAATTACTTTCATTTATGTTTTAAATTGCTCGTGAGTCTTAAATAGATTATTTTTTAGATTAGTCGGAAAGCAATTCTTTTTAAAGAAAGAAATGCAAGTATTTATAAAACTGGAATGTTTTATAAACATAAAATCGCGACAATAGAGGGTGTAAGTAATACGGCTGTTTGCAAAATAACGAGACATCTGGAACAAAGTGGCGATCCCACACTCAACAAGCGGGTTAACCCTTTGGCTGCTACGAGGTTTTTCAATGTCCAAGCGAAAAATGCTAACATTTGTAATTATTTTGAAAAAAAATAAATATAATATATTTTTTTACATACTTACTTCGCCGAACACTCGTAATTTTTATAATACTTTATATACATTTTTAAGAAGCAGTCATGGACTCGTGCTCTCTCTTTCTGTCTTGCTTTTACATGCGTGCGTGCGAAAGAGATACCTACATATATACACTAAATAAGTTTTGACAATTGTTTTCCGACGCTTTATTCTTTTCAATAATCTATTTTTAGATATCGATGTATCCTTACAACATGCGATATATTCGAAACAGGTAGCGGTCTTTCTCTCTTTCTTTCTTGGTTTTAATTGTGTACGTGTGAGCGAGACACACAAGGATGCGAAGTTTCTAATAATCAAATAATTTTTCAACATGTATCATAAACATTTTGTATGCATTTCAGTTGCATTTGATTGATTGCATGAATTCGTGACGTCTCGTGACCTATATAATTGAAAGCGGATTTCTATTGTTTTTTGCCATTTATTTTAACTATGCAAAATGATATCGGACAGTGAAAGTGATGAAAGCGAAATAATAGCTCCTCGCCGAGGAACTCGACAAATCAGCAGCTCTACTGATTCTGAAAATGGATTTATCGACAATAATCAATTCCCAAGTAATAACTCCTTATATGACATTGACAATGAACCCGAAATTAACTTTGATGATGAACCCGAAATTGAAGAGCTTTTATTTAAAAAATTGATAAATATTTATAAAGCTTGATTGAAAAATAAATATAAATACGTATATAAAAAAAATGTTTCGTGCCACTGATGCGCTGGTGGCTCAAAGAAAGTATTGAAATACGACAATTAATGACGTCAACAACGATCGTCGTAGCAATCTTCGCCGATTTCAAAACAACGATTTATCGTTGTTGTAGCAGTCAAAGGGTTAAATGTGGCGAAAAAAAAAAAAATTAGCCCCCGTGAGGATCTAAGGATTGTCAAAATTGTTACTAGAAACTGCTTAATAACAAATAAAAGGATTCAACAGGAGCTGAAAGACGAAAATGTGGAGATAGACGAGAGGATCCAGCGCTATCTCGCCGAGGCTAGATAGCGCTGGATCTCTCGAAAAGACGGCGCCTTGCAAAAAAGCCGATGCCAACCCAAAGAATGAGCAAATCGCGATTAAATTGGGCAAATAAACATTAAAACTTCACCCTAGAACATTGGAAAACGATAATTTGAATGTTACAAAATTATTGTCTTGTGTCTTAAATTTACAAAACCACTAAAATGTATGCATATTTCAAGGTGCATTGAAAGGTGAATCTTCCATTCAAAAGCAATGGAAACACACCAATTGGTTCGGAGATGAATTAGGCGAAAGCTATAATGACCGATGCCCACAAATTGAGACAAAACATTCCCTTTTGGGGTCTATAGCGTCGATGGTCCAGGTACCTGAGTGTGGGATCGCCACTTTGTTCCAGATGTCTCGTTATTTTGCAAACAGCCGTATTACTTACACCCTCTATTGTCGCGATTTTATGTTTATAAAACATTCCAGTTTTATTAATGCTATAAATACTTGCATTTCTTTCTTTAAAAAGAATTGCTTTCCGACTAATCTAAAAAATAATCTATTTAAGACTCACGAGCAATTTAAAACATAAATGAAAGTAAATTTTTTACAAATTAATCACCAACTTACCCTAAAAATATAATAAAGCTGTAGCAAAAGAAAAAATCACGGTGTTGTTAACGAAATAATAAAAAATCTTCTCAGAAACGCTCGTATATGCTTTACGTAATTCAGGAGCAAACTCATTTCTATCATTTCACTTTTATTTTTGAAGACATTTTGAAGGTTAATGTTGTATTATTTTTTGTTGGTGAATAGAGTAGCAAATAAGGATGAGCTTACAAAAAAAACTAGCCCAAAATATCTTATTGTGAATTATTTATAACCGTTACAAATGGGCGCGAACGCGATTCAATCGGGGTGGCGTAATATTATGGTCAGGGACTGTAAGTGTGTATACTAATGCTTGGTTGCGCCCATATAACCAACAAGTTATTGGTTGTGGCTATTTGCAGGTACTATATCTGCGAATTATTGGCTATTTGCAGGTACTATATCTGCGACAGGCGCAAAGCCTTCTGCGCATGCGCGTGAACTTATAATCCGATTATTATTTCTTACATTTAATGTATGCTAGACTTGTTTAAATCAATTTTAATCTTATATGTTTAATCAATCGTTTATACTACGTCACTTTACGAGTTCGAATTAAAATCAAGAGGTTTAAAACAAAATTTTATCAGTAAACACGCTGACAGTGACAGTTCACGCGCATGCGCAGAAGGCTTTGCGCCTGTCGCAGATATAGTACCTGCAAATAGCCACAACCTTATTTATTTCTTGTGTGCAGAGCTGGCCCGCGAATTTTCGCGCTGTTCAATATTATAAAATACAAAATAAAACTGCACAATATGGTACAAAAAGAAAGGCAATACAATATAAAAATACGCAAAGAATAAAAATAGAGATCTAACAAAATTTTGTAAATTCGTAAAATGAACTAAAAAAAAAAATGAAAATTACAAAAGTTTTTAACTTTCGGTAAAATGCTTTCTAAATATTATATATCACATCGTTAGTCCGATATAAGGCGAAAGTATGACAGGTTTATGAGAATTTCTGTTTATTTATATTTCGTTCTTTGTTCATCAAAATATTTTAGACGCCCTTTCTTTTACAGCGCCTGTGTGTGCCAAACACTTCGCACACGAAACGAACCGGCTCTGCTTGTATTAATAGTACATAAACTTTCAAGTGTGTTGACCTTATACTATCCGAGTTCATAATTGTTTGGGTTGCGGCATCATGAGTCAACATAAGGGTGTGACCTTTATCGCTAAATGATGACTACAAATTCATACTTATCAGATTTGCATACAATTTCAGACCCTAATCATACTTGAAATATCAAATACTTGAACTCTCTATTTGAATATTATTATTAGAAACGACATCAATTGGCCATTTGGATTTCAAAGTACGAAACATGTTAGTGAGAACCGTATATTTCCACAATGGTGCTTTTTTCCACTACATACAATGCGATTTACTTAGCTTTGAAGTGAGTGTTTAAATTTTATGGTCAACGGATAAGCTTGCCTGTCTCGTTAAACTACCGCCTAGATTCATAGTGCCGCTGGCTTCTTTGTGCGTCTGTAACCATAACATAGCCGTAGAAGTGAGTTTGTAGTGAGCACTGCGTCCAGAACTTTTCTCTTGTACTTCGACTACATGTATAGAATCCCAGCAACCTCTTATTTTTTGTGATCCATCACCCGCCTTTTTGATAAGAATTACGCCTACAAAAACAAAATTTTCGTATTATCTCCCGTTCGTTGATTACAAAATCACCATTCATATAGAAAATCTACCTGCAAATCCATGATCCAAGTCCCATAAGTATACGGATGATACACCGCCTTCGAAATACATCTCTCTGTATTGGTCGAAGGCGTGGTTCGCATCGATCTCGAGCCGCCGTAGCTTTTCAGACGGCATTGAGCCGTCTTCGAGTGGAGGATCGTACGTGTTGGACCACGGCGAGCGGTACGAGTCGCCGTCTCTATTGTAGTCGCACAGTAAATAATCTTTACCGTTGCTTTTGTCTTTGGCTATTTTCAACGGTTGATCGACCGATGAGAGCAAATCTTCGCAAAGACTCGGCACCAGATCGATGAGGTCGCACAGGTTTTTCTCGATCTGCTGAGGAGGCAACCTCCTCATCAGATCGAGGGCACAGTCCATCTGCGCGTCCGTCTACAAAACAGAAAAACCATCACATTTCTGGATACAATTTTGAGTTCAATATATGTGTGTGTAGTGTATGTGTATTCCCAACTTGTAATAACAGCACTTACAGAACCAACAAGAATTAGAATATGAAACCAAATATATATAAAAAAAAATCAATGATTTATTGATATAGGTCAAACTTTACCTATTCTGTCAACGAATATATCATTTATATACCAAGTTGGATGAATCATGTCTCTATACATAGGACGATCAACAGACCGAGGCCAGTTATAAGTACATACATACATTTATATATAACCTAAATCAGGTGCGATGTATAAAAATACATCTACTCCGTTCAGTATACAAAACTATTTTGATATTCTCATTAGAAAGTGCATACAGTTCGAAGCAAATGATTAATTCTTTTTGATTTTGACATTTTTTTTTGACGGATAGAATGAGTATGACGTGACCTACATAACTGAATCTGTGATATGTTGTGTAAAATACAAAAGGTTTGATTGATCTATAAGATGTAAATAAGATACAAATTGGAAGAGAAAGATCTGATGATGAATTCATTGCAGTCTTTGAGCCTAAAAAATGAATGATGAAAAAATGCGATATTTTATAATTCTATACATAGAATTCATATTATAAGACTTGACGGATTTAGAAATATTTATTTTGAGTCATATATCAGCTCTTATTTTTGTATGTCGTACAAAATTAAAAGATTAATTTTATTATATTTTAGAATAATACATGCCTGGCATAACGTGAAAATCTGAATATTTAAGCGATATTGTAAAGTTTGGCATTCAAATGTGAATTTGTACAAATCAAAACGCCAAATGTTTCCATTAAAAGAACTGACATCAAACTTTCATTCATCGAAAAAAAATTATATATGAAAGTGAATATGAGTAAAACACTAGCTTCTATCGTAGAGTAGAAAGAGAGGGGTTTATAGGTGATGGGCGTGTGAGAGAGAGAGATAGCAATCGAGTGACATCACTGATAAGTGGTCGGCGTTGAGCTGTCATTTGAAAATGAGTGTTTTGCACGGCTGACTCCGAGGCTCGGGGCGCCGGAGATGGGGGCGCACAAAAGGCGCTTCGTTGTATTTCAGTGTGATTTTCAGGATCTCGGTGTGGGTTTGGTGTGTTTATTTGATATCGGCCACTCACCATGTTTGCGGGGCGTGTGGAGCTCGAGCTGACAGCTTCCGGGCGGCGGCACGTGGCCTCAACACCGCAGTGCGTGGCCAGTACCTATACAATTCGCAATAACTATTTTTGAGCGTTTTCATTTTTTACGGTGCCATGTATGTGAAAAAAAGTATTTATGAATTCAATCTGGAGTTTATATAATTTTAAAAGCGTAAAAAATGAGTAGGATGATCAAATAGGTTGTTAGCACTTTTATGCTAAATTAAAAAATATATTAAATTATCAAATTTTACTCAAGAGTGTAAAAACATAAATATTCTCAGGTGTATACCCGTTTTAATGTACTGAGTGATTTATTGACTCTAGAAGAAAATTAATTGGCAAATAATAACTGACTGTCGCTAAATATGTATGTTTGTGACGGACGATCAACCAGTATGGGGAACCAATCACAGCCGAGTAATCGAGACGCCAGGGAGCGTGGTAGTGGGGGAGGGAAGGGGGGGGTGACGAGCGTCCTCGCATTTGTTCTTCGGCTGCGGCGGACGTGCCGGAGCGCGGCTCTGGGCGTCGGGGGCCCTGGGGATGAAGCCCCAGAGTGCTAGAGGCGTCAGGGGCGCGAAGCCCTCAGGGCACACACACACACATACATTCATTCATCATATCGAACGGGTTGGATTGCTAAGTTTATAATGTGTCACTTTTATTACTATTAATATTACGTGCGCATATAACTTTATTTTTATTCGTGTTTCAATTCCTTTTCGAAACCACTCGTTGAAATCAACGGGCACAACACTAGTTTATAATAGTTCCAATTCTGATTTTAAAATGGACACATATGTAATATACATACGGTAAACGGTTTGTACACGTTTGTAATGGCGGGTTTTTGTCGCAAATCGGTTAATGTCAAATGTGGACAAATTAGTGTTGTGAATAAAAGTACAAATGTAGTTTCACAAAAGGTTATTATCCATTTTAATTTTTTAACTTACAGATGTGTGGTGTAATTAAGATAGATTTTTGCGTTCTATTGTGTAAATTTGTTACAGTAATATGGCAACTTAATATTTGTACAAATACTTTTATTTCACAATGAGGTTTCCAATGAAAAATCTTTATGTATTTTCAAAATAAGAAACAAATATTTATAAAGCAAGCGTTCATTTTAAAGTAAGGTATTGTGAGTTGGTGATATGCAAGGATTGATTGATGATAAAATTATTGTTTAAAAAATGAAATTCACGATCATTGAGGCCATAATTTGAAAAATTAGATGTAGTTTGTGATCTCTAAATATCAATCCAGGCCTAATATATTAAAAAAGAATCATTGTACTCTGTGAGAATTGTAGTTAAAAGAAATGTTTATACATATTTGTTTTATCAGTGTTTATATATTTTAGTATAAAAATGCAATTAATTTAATACGATAATAGTTTACTTACATAAATTTAAAATAAAAAAGTAAGATTTCAGAAAAATATATCAATATTTTATTTGTGACAAAAATTACATAGAAAATAAATGATTAACAGGGAACTGAATTATATGTACATAATTATGAATACTCATTCATGATTTAACTTCATAAAATAATACTTAAGGAATACCAATGCATCTAATGTATCATGTTTCATTGAATTTTGAATGTTTTTACAAAACTGATCAGCAACCGAAAATACACGCTCACTTGCCGTTGCCGTTGGTTGAATTGTTAACACGCAATTAAACAAATTGTCTAAATTTGGAGTGCGATTTCCAGTCAGTTCGAGTAGCTTAAAATCTTTGTCTAAATCCCATGTGTCACTACTTTGCACTTCCGGAACATTCATAACGGAGGATATACTCTTTTGCAGTTCTGAAATCAAACTATCTGTTTTTGATACATCCATTTCCTTTGATGTCTGTGAGCTTTCAGCTACTTCTGTGATCTGTAAATCGTTTGAATTTTCGAAATCTCCAGGATAAAGTCTTTGTATAATAGTTTTTGCATATGATATAATAGAAGATTTCGACGCATATGTTTGAGTTGGGTTTAAAACCGTCTTTGGAACAGATGCGTTTTGAAGATATTTGATCAATGAAACTAAAGTTTTATTTCTTCGCTCCGATATTCTTTTAGTTAAAGCTTCATATATTTCGAAACTGAGAGAACTATCCTTCTTTTTTAGTTTGTCAAATAAAAAGTTAAATATTCCTTCCGCTGTTAAAATATTTGCATCAATTTTAGATAACTCCTTCACAGCAAGCTCGGTTGGTTTCAATATATATAATATATTTTCTAAAATTGTGAAATCAATTTCATTGTACATGTTTTCACTACCGGTTTCAATGAGAGCTTTTCTTATACATTCTTTAATTTTTAAAAACACTTCAATCATTGGTATTAAAGAATTCCACCGATTCTTACAATCTAATACAAGACGCATCTCATTTTTTTCTTGCTCCAACACGTATTTCTGTAAAATGTAATTTCTTCTGTTGGAGTTTTTGAAGTAACATACGATTTGACGAACATTTTTGAGTACTTTATATAACTCTAAACGTGGATAATAATTTGAATTTACGTCTACATCAGAAATAAAACAGTCAAGATCTTCATCCGATTCATCATTATCACTGCTATCATTATCAAACAATTCCCGCTCATTTGAGGTAATTTTTTTGTAAAATACATCCATTATAGCCAAATGGATGGCGTTATTATAGCAAAGTTGACTTTCAATTCCAATTAAATGGCCGTATTTCTTCATAACTTCAGCACCATCATGTGTGCACGAAATTATGTCTGTATTTAAATTAAGCCCGAATTCATTTAATTTATTTGTTATTAATTTTTTTAATGTGAAAGCATCACATGTATCTTTAATAAATGTCAAACCCAACTTATGTTCAGTTTTTAAATTTTTTTTAGTATCATGTAAAGTTACATTTAAATATCGTCTATGGTTTAAATCTGTCCATTCATCTACACTGATTGAAAAGCGACTTCCTGATTCTTTAAACTTCAAAAGTTCATCTCTAAGTTCTAGTTTCCTTTGGTTGTAAAATTCTAAAATCATCGTTTTAACAGTCAGTGGATTCTGTGGCATTTGATATCCTCTTTTATTGAAAAATTCTTTCAAAGCAGTTGAATTAACTATATCTTTAATCGAAAAACCATCATGAGCAACACATTTAGCTAAAAGTTCTGGTAGAGTTTCCGTTTTAACACAGTTTCGAATATTACTTGTAAGTTTCAAACATTTCACTGGGATTTGGTCTGTGTTTTCACTTTTTTTAGAATCTATTCCATGTTTCAATTTCAAATGATTAGCAAGTCCTGATGTGGAACCTCCCTTACATTTTATTTTTGACTTGCAAATTACACAATTAGCTACTTCACCAATTTCCTTTACGAAGAAGCTCCATACTCCAGATTTCTTTGAATTAATAAGTGGTGAAAACTGAAAAAATGCACATACAGACATATAATGTAGATTATGAAAATAGCACTTACAATTATTAACCTATCTGTACATACACATATAAATCTAAGCGTTTATGTTTTTATGCTATGCAAATTTACAATTTTCAACTTAGGACCATAAAATTTGGAATATTATCTCATAGTGCTCTAATTTTGACAGTGGAAGAGCTCATAAACAGGGTCCAAGGACCCCTATACCAAAACCTCTGAGCATAGCCGCTTTTATATATGTATGTAGTATATACATATATATTATATCTTGGTAAATTTTGTTTGGCAAAAATAAGTTTTTTATTTATTGTTTATTCTTGATCACAATTATTTTTTTTGTCTAAAGAAACAGCCAACACAGTAATTGACCGGTTTTGGTTTTAGTCTTTTTTTTTTTGGGAATTTGGATAAATTTTTTCCATATATTATAATTGCATCATTATGTCATAGGAATTATAACAATATGATGCACTTAGAAAATGGCTATATTTAGTTAAAAGCGTTAGGCATTTTTCTATATATGTATGTACATATGTATAAAAGTAAATCTATATCCCGTTTTAAACTTCTCAGTCTGCAAGATATATAATTGTTGCTGATTACCCGATACACTCATATCTTATATATAAAACGGTAAACGGATTATTCCGCAAAAAGTGATCTCGCGCACGACAATTGTTGCCACAAAAATCGCGGATACGAAATATCTGGCACTTGAGTTCACGTTAGTTATTTCAGGTTGATAGCTTTCGACCGATGGAGTTTTTGGGTGCCAGATGTTCCATATTAGAGATTTTAGTGACGTGCGCGAGACTGCTTTTTGCGGAATAATCACTGAACCATATAAAACAAAGGCCGTTCATTGTGTGTATGTAATTCGTTACTGATTGGCTATCGTTAAATATTCATGTTTTTCGATTCAAATAAATTTAATAAAAAAACAAATGAATGTTTACTAATAGATTGGCCATATTTAAATAATAGAATTATAAAAATTTATATAATACTTGATAGGGGTTAACTCCAGTGGACAATATTTGATGACTCTTTCCAAATAATCTTGAAATTTCTTCATCAGTGTTGATTGGACCCAATAGATCACATTTTCTCGCAAGCTGCTTTTCAAACAAAGAGAAATAAGGATAAGTATAATTTCGAGAATAATAATAATAAAATTATATTTAAAATATGTATAACTACCTAACCATTTGATTAAATGAAATTTACTTTACAAATATATTGAACAGATTGTTTGCATAGTAACTAGTTTTAAAATGAAAATAAAATTATATCAAATAATCTTTATATTAATGCGAAAATAAAGGAAGTGGCATGCAGAAATGAGCGGCAAGTAATAATCTTATCAGAGAAAATTAAGAAATTCTAGTGTTTTTACTCTCAATATATTTCATGGTGAACAGTAAAAGTCTGTTTATATTATCCTGTACTGCATGTCAACAATTTGGCACACCTGGTACAGTTTTGGTGACATGCACTGATATATAATAGGTTGTGGCTATTTGTTGATACAGTATCGACGAATTATTGATTATTTGTCAATATTTCATATGTACTCTACCTTCAAATAGTCAATAATTCGTAGATATATAGTATCTACAAATAGTCAACAATTAGCAGATACTATATCTACAAATTGTCATTAATTCGTCGATACTGTATCTACAAATAGTCATTAATTCGTCGATACTGTATCTACAAATAGCCACATCTAATATATAATTTCGAAAGAGACTTTGTATGTATGTATGTAAGTATTGTTGGTTGGGAATATGGCGACGATTCGATTTTTTTTCGATTCAAATAAATTTAACAAAAAATCAAATGAATATTTACTATCAGATTCGCCAAGTTTAAGCTGTTTATATTAAAAACACTGAGCGAAGCCGGGTAAAACAACTAGTTCTAAATAATATGAAATTATCGTGTCAGTTACTGCCGTTTCAGATACGCCATGTAAACATTACGGAAGATACGAAGGTGTTCATATAGAAGGTACTGAGGAATATTTTTCTTACTGTTGTTTACGTGCCAGTTTGAGATGTATTGGTATAAAATAACCTGTTCTGTTCGTCGTGGAATTAAATTACATCGAAATCCATCGAAGCTCTTTATACTCGATTTGGAATCTCTTTATCTCAAATGATGTATCCAAATCGAACTTACCGAATAATAATAAAAATAATTATTATTAGTTGGACAGCTAACAAGTAGTAATTACACTATTGAGACATACAAAATATGAAATTTATTTTGAAATGTTTCCTGCGAGCGTTTGTTTGTATCAAGTTTGACCTCTATTTAAGTAATGTATCAAAATCGAACATACCGAATAATAAAGATGATAACCAGCATTAAGCTGAGTTGGACAACTCTAGAGACAGATAAAAAGTTATGGGTGAATAATACATACATACATTCTTTGAATGTATCTTTTGATAGTTTGCTTGAATTTGAACCAAGGTTTTTGATAAAACATTTATATTTAATGCGTCCAAATTTTCGAAGACTACGTATCATATAATATTCAAACAATTCAAAAATTTCTCCAATTTTAATTTGTCTTTTTTAAAACATCAACATTAATCACATTATTAATGATAATATCATAGCTCAATGAGGTACCGTTTGGCCACTGCTTTTTATTTATTTTGCTTGGAAAACATCTTTCTCTACTCGGAACCATGTGCATACCCCATTATAAAGCAGTTACACTTTGGAGATATTCAAAGTACAAAATTTATTTTAAAATGTTACCTGCGAGTATTTGTTTGTATTATCTTCATCGTGCGATGATAAATCACTGCTGCTTTGGTGTTTCCTCTTCAGACTGTGATGTGGATTACTCATTTCATTTGCGTCAATTTGTTTCGAAAAGTCTTTATCTGCAGTACTCGCCCGCCTTTTATCAATGACAGGTTTGATGTCTACATTTTCCTCCCAAACATAATCTTCCAATGTGATTTCTTCCATCTTGATTCGAGATTTGGAAGATCTTCGCCTTAGTATTTCGTCATTTTTAATGCAAGCTTTCTTAAAATTAGCAAACGATTCCAGTTGGGATTCGCACGACAGGCATATTGAATCTGGAAGCCCGTCACCTTGTTCTACCTGCCATGGAGAAAGAACTGTTTGGTATAATAATTTGTGAAATGTATAAGATAGAGGAACAGAGAGCGGATACACCGACTTTGAGATGACAGCAGTTCCAGATGTGTCGTTCTATTGCTTGAGTATTATCGTAGATGGGGACATACGTTTCAAATGGTGCGGAAGATAGGCAGAGTCGGCACTCCGTCATGCTGACTTCAACTTCAATGTCTCGAGTACCGTTTTCCAATCATACTAAACTGTCACAACACAACACACAGGGTTGCCATCTAATTTATAATGATACAAGTGATTTTGCACGATGCCTTAGTGTTGTGTCAACACTATGACAAAAACTTTGTACGAAACGGTTCGGTGATTACTAGTCAAATGTGAACCGGTCACAGGACAAACGGTCGCTTTAGATCGGTCACACGTGATCACCCGTCACACTAAAACTAGTCACACCCTAAAATCGGTCAACCAGTTTTCTTGTGACCAGTTTTAGTGTGACGTGTGACCGATCTAGAGTGACCGGTTGTCCTGTGACCGGTTCACATATGACTAGTAGTCCGTTTACCTACGAAACATGTAAATAGGATTTAAATATAGAAGGAAAGTTGATTCGAATTTATGTATAAATAAAAACATTTTCCCAATATTTGATATTATGTTTAGCCGAAATTAGTCTTGCATGGATTATACAATAATAGTGATGTCATGCCGCGCCGTCGTCTTTATAAGGTCTGTATATATTATCCAGCATTGCACGTCAACCGCTCGGTACAGTATTGCACGGAAAAGACTAATTCTAATCATACTACGCAACAACGACAGATCCAGGGGGGAGGGAGAGAGGGGGCGATGGAAGGAAAGTGCCAGATATTTAAAAATATGTATATATTTTTGTTGGGTGGAAAGTAATTGAAAAGCAAAAAATTGTTGATGATTTTCTTTTATTCTATCCGGCCTTATCTAATCCTTTGGTGATCTAAGACCCCGCTCCGATAGAAAGAAATCTTTCTGCGTTAGAATCAGCATAATGCAAAATTATTAAGCTAATATCGTTTTTAAAAGCTTTTTTGAATAATCCGAAAAGGTTTATTTCTTATATTTTATGTAGAATAGCAATAGCTATTAACGATCATCCAACTCGAATCTGCTTCATGAGTTCACTATTAAAAATTAAAATGTAATTGTAGCAAGTTGCTGCTTAATATTTCACTATATTGAGATTTGCAGGATGTTCAAAACTTATGCCAATCAAAACGTAATACAGCGAGTTGTCGGTCAACGATCCATCATATCAAAAGTTATCTGCAATACTACATATCGATGGCTTAGTGCACATATATTGTATGTCCATTTTTGATTTTTTTTGTAACGAATTTTAAGTTGGTAAATGCTGGAATAATTTAGGTTTTTCCTTTCAATATAATTTATGTGGTATACGTAAATTACCGTTAAAATTACATACATAGATATATTGTAATATTATTACATACATACTTATTTTCATTCGACAAAATTTCTCGATAGTTCTCAATTCTAAAAACCAAAAATTCAATCTCAGGATTTCGATCAATTGTTAAATTTTAACATTTAAATTAGAAAATTTTCTACATACTATCTTTAGTTTCCGGATTTTAGAAACCAGCTCTACGAACCAAAATTATTTTAGTAACCGGCTTTATCTAGCCAATGCGAACCTATAGCAGCACATCACTGCACATACACATTAGTAGGTACGAATCTGTCCATATAGACCGTACTAAAGAATATTTTTCGTATTGCCATTCACGTGCAGTTGGCGGCTTGAGTTGTACTAGTTTAGACGTACCTTAACTGCTCATCCCGGAGTTAAATTAGGTTTGCATTTTTTTACAAAATTAAAAATTAAAATATAATATAGTAAACACGTGTATATTTCTCTGAAATAATATAAAATTTTAAAATAAATAAGTACATAAATATGTATGAAAAATAATCATTAAAAAACAAAAAATTTAAAAATTCGATAACACATTCTAATATTTTATTATATATTTTGTAGGTAGGTAAATCTATCGCAGTCAGGACAAGAAACTAGTCCAATCCTATGAAGTAAGCACACAGCTTTTCCACAGGAATAACACATTAATCTAGTTCTTTTTTTAGCAGGCAACGGACAAAATCGGCATGATCCCCTACTCGGCGTTGACTTAGACACAACTTTGGTTTCTGTTGATGTTAATACTACGGGTGATTTTGGCAGAACCTCTTCACAATATGCTAAAACTACATCAATCGCATATTGTTGCTTGACGTGATATGTTTGTCTGATAACTTTCCTTTTCAAAATATTAGGTTTCACCAATTCCAGACACAATTCTTTAATGAAAAGCTTCTGACGGTCTGCACTACCTATTTTCCAATTTGGGTACCTGTTTATCCATAATAAGTAAGCATTTAGCGCTGCCATATCCAACAATTCCATAAACACTCGAAAAGGCCATCTCTTGGTCGCCTTTGCACAACAATACCTATTTTTGTCTAAATTCACAACTGCATGTTTTTTTCGCTTCATTTTGTACGCTTTATGTAAACTTGTAGTACCAGCGCCAGTGTGAATTTCTAAATTATTTATATACGACGTTGAAGAGTCGACTGCTGTCCAAATCAATATCCCATATCTGCCGCGCTCAGATTTTTCGAAAACTCGAAATGGACAATTGCCTCTATATGTCACCAAGTGTTTTTTCACGAGTATGTTGGAAGATTGAGTGTAATTTAGTATACAGGCGTCTCGAAATTTATCAAAAATTACTTTTATTGGTTCTAATTTGTTTGAAGACGCTTGAAATCGTTCCTGCCGTGTTTGTTTGTTGTCAAAACGTATGTAACTGTATATTTTGTAAAATCTATCCCGAGACAATGCTGCCGAAAAAAATGGCCAGGCAAAGGGAGTTTCTTTTGTCCACATTTCAGAAATATTTATTTTTTGTGGCGTGATAATATTTTTGCCAGATGCCAGCATTAATCCAACGAATGCATATAATTCGTCTTCTGTAATTGCATCGATATTATTTTCCAATAATTGAATATTATTTATGTGCCGATTTGTCTCATCACATATCTCTTTCACAATTTCTTCATTTATGAATAAGGAAAACATTGATTTAATGTTAGTGCTGCTAACAATTTCATTTTCAAGTTTAGAAGTCTTGGTATCCCATTGTATTGAGGGAGCAGGTTGTTGCGAACTTCCATCTAATCTACATTTTGTTCCAATTACTGGATTATCTTCACTTTCACATAAATCAAAATGTAAGTCTAGTTCTTCAACGAAATCTTCTGTGTCCGACGTATCATCTTTAATTTCAAATTTTGAATCACTATCATCATACTCATCTTCATAATCGGCTATCAATTTATTTTCAGCTATTTCTTTTTTCTAAAATAAAAATAAATTATTATTAAAAATGATTATTATTGTTTGGATAGCAAACAAGTAGTAATTACACTATTGAGACATACAAAATATAAAATTTATTTTGAAATGTTACCTGCGAACATTTGTTTGTATTTTCTTCATGATGCGATGAAAAATTGCTGCCGCTTTGGCGTTTCCTCTTTAGACTGTGATGTGGATTATTCATTTCATTTAAGTCAATTTGTTTCGAAAAGTCTTTATCTGCTGTACTTGGCTGCCTTTCATTAATGACTGGTTTGATGTCTACATTTTCTTCCCAAACATAATCTTCCACTGTGATTTCTTCCATCTTGATTTGAGATTTTGAAAATCTTCGCCTCAGTATTTCGTCATTTTGAATGCAGGCTTTCTTAAAATTAGCAAACGATTCCAGGTGGGATTCGCACGACAGGCATATTGAATCTGGAAACCCATCACCTTGTTCTACCTGCCATGGAAAAATAACTGTTAGGTATAATAATTTGTGAAATGTATAAGATAGAGAAACAGAATAGCGGATACACCGACTTTGAGATGACAGCAGTTCCAGATGTGTCGTTCTATTGATTGAGTATTGTTGTAGATGGGGACATACGTTTCAAATGGCAGGGAAGATAGGCAAAGTCGGCACTCCATCATGCTGAGTCCAATTTCAAAGTTTAGAATACCCTTTTCCAATCATACTAAACTGTCACAACACAAGACACAGGGTTGCCATCTAATTTACAATGATACAAATGTTTTTGCACAATGCCGTCGTGTTGTGTTAATACTATGACAAAAACTGTGTTCGAAACAGTAATCGGATTATTCCACAAAAAGCGATATCGTGCAAGTCACTAATATATCGATTACGGAACATCTGGTACTCGAGTTCTTGTTAGTACAATATTTCGCGTGTTAAGCTTTCGATTGATGGAGTTTTGGGTGCCAGATGTTTCGTGATCGAGATTTTAGTGTCTTGCGTGAGACCGCTTTTTGCGGAATAATCATCGAACTGTACGAAACATGCAAATGGGATGTAAATAAAATAGAAAAGAAAATTCGAATTTATGCATAAATAAAAACATTTTTTCAATATTTGATGTTATAGCCGAAATTAGCCTTGGTTTGATATAATTAAAAGTTACGTCATGCGGCGCCACCCACTTTATGTCCTCCACAAATATTAGTTGTAATGACTTAAGGTCTGTTCATACCTATCCAGCACGACCATTATCCTGCAGGTGTCATGCAAGTGCGGATAGTATTCTTTGGTACATTATACGGACGTATTCATACTCCATTCGCGCATGCGCATTTACGCATTCGTGCGCGTCCATATAGAATGAATCAAAGAATACTATCCGCACTTGCATGATACCTGCAGGATACGGGTCGTGCTGGATAGATATGAACAGACCTTTATTCCTAATTAAGTTAGCATTTTTACTACCAGGAGATACATCACCTCAAGTTAACTCAAGAACGACAGTGTCTTCGTTATGCTGCAGTTACACGAGGCCAATTGTTAAGATATTTCACTGAGTCAAATCAATATTGATGAAAGCCAATATATAGCCTTGTGTAAATGCAACATTATTGGTAGAGCATGGATTGTTTCCAATCCTCCTTATCATCATTCTTCTGTAGGTACTGGATCGCTTTCAGTCCTCCATCTGCAGTCACCATTCAAGAGCACTCCTGGTTCTCACCACCATTTTTAGCACAGCGAAGAAGTACTAATGAGAACTCGAGTGCCAGATGATCCGTGATCGAGATTTCAGTGAAGTGTGCGAGATCGTTTTTTGCGGAATAATCACCAAACATCAAAATCAAACAAGAAGTCAACATTACAACGAAACACTCGAATTTATGATCTTGTAAACCTGCCACAAAATTAAACGTAAAAACCTGTAAAATTTATTTGGTATCGTTCTTTGTGTTGCATTGAATTTTATCCCTCTTCATATCCAATACCATGGTTCTGCTACCCAACATTTCTTTTTGATTTTAATTTCCCTGTTTTTAAAATATACCGTTATGCCATTTGTCAATTTTTGTTACTGGCAGCACTCGCAATAACAGTGCAGTTCGTCACCTGCGCTTGTGTCAAAACTAGTTTATTTCACCTTTTACTATCAATTACGCTGAAAAGTAAGGATTATTTAAATTAAAAATAAAACGCTTCTCTGTATATTTTATACACATTTATTTAGAAACCATAATTTCCATTGTAGTTGTAACAATTAGTTCGGATCTCTCAACTGTCATATAAGGTACTAATTGTAGGTGAATGTGATTCACCGCATACATATATTTTCCATCATCTTCCAAGGCCTCATGATGCATAGCTTTGAATTCCGACGTAATTTTATAATCCGTTGTTGAGGTATTCAATTCACGCTCTTTCATTATCTCTTCTTCCAGTCGACAGATAAGGGGTATTATTTACTTAACGATGGCTTCGTACTAACCTAATATGTAACTAAATGCTATTTTATAACATTTCGATAGTCAATATTACAATTCCTTGCTTTTTTTTTGCAATATATGTGTATTTGTTGTTTCACGATTATTTATTTTGTGCAATGAATCTGGCAACTGTGTGAAGTTAATATGTAGCTATGTATTGTATTTGTACTACGAATGTTTAAATTTCAAACTCTTCGCTGTCAGTATTTTGAACTAATGACTAAAGTGAACTTTGAAAATTTTTATATACCTACTAAATTTGCATCTTAAAAAATGTCTATATTTTTTAAAATTTAAATTAGTTTTTTCTTTTATATGAATTATGACGCAGTTTATACTCGTTAGTACAAAGGTTTGAAAATATTTAAAAGTATAGTCAAGTAGAACTCTGTATAGTAACAGACTTATGCTTGAATTTTGTTTAATTTAGTATCCGTGGTAATAAATGGCGGTTAGATAAATATAGTCTATCTATCTGTATACTAACTTATTTGTACCTTATAAGTTTCCGCACCTTTAAAAGTAATCAGTGGAAAGATTTGCAGTGTTTGAGTGAGATATATTGACTCTGGTTGACAATTGTACAAAGTTTTGCTCCGTTGCAAACAGATTCATAATGTTTTTGAATGATTCGTTTGAACAATCGTATTCCATTTGAATATTACTATCATAAATTTTCAGTATCACAATTTAAAACCCCTTCATGTGAAAGCCAAATAAATTAATCCATCTCAATATGTACATAGATTAATTAAAATCATACTGGATATGTGGGTATTTTCATATATGTCATTGATTTCCTTATTATTTTGACTTCAGATCGACGGAGAGAGGGCTTTGAGACGACTTCTCAAACCACTGATGACTTTCAATCTGTAATTGCGATCGAATCATACTTGATTTATGCAACCATCTTCCAAAATGCCGACCCAACTTGTGAGTCAGGACAATACGACGAACGACATTCGGGTCAAGACGGCCTACAATGGGGACATACACATCACGTACATCCATCAGAACATTTCGCTTCAAAATTTATGCCAGGAGATGATAGCGATCTGTCGTTTTTCACCAGAACAGGTTCGATACTTACATTACTCAATATATATAATATATACATCTAGTGTTTAATTTTTTATATATGTAATGTTCATATTTAATTTGATTATTGGAATTTTTAGATTCATACATAGAAATTAAACCAGTAATTTACATATAAAAGTGGTGAAGTGCATGAAATTAAAATTTAATACAACCGAAAACATCACTGTTGACATTTTATAAACTATACATATGTATGTTACAGTTCAAGTGTTCATTCTGGTTCGTTCATGAACGTGCTAGTTTGTTCATACACAAACTATTGGTTTTAATGCTAATAGTCGAAAGCTATCTTCAAATAGACTCCCACCAGGTGTCGCATGAAATTTGTAGATGTCAAAACTTTTGAGCTTTTAAAACCTTTGATATGTCAAAATTCCTAGTATTTAAAAGGGAAATACTATGGAAGTCACATTACAACTTTGTTATAATTCCTGTTTCCGCTAATATTAAAAATATTGCAACCCAGAGTAAGCATATGTATGTATGTATATAAATATGTAAAGGATGGGACAAACGATTGAGAATATATATACTTATGCCTAATAGTTTGTGGATAATGAAACTAGTTCGTTTGTCAATTTGTTCTTTTGTGTACACTATAACTGGCCTGATTGGTTTGTGTATGAACAAACTAGTATATTCATGAATGAACGAAATCTACACTTGGACATATATATTTAAAACATACAAAAATAAGAAAATATTGTTTTTATATTATATTTTGTAATTGAAAAATTCTTATTGATACATTTTTGCATATACTTTGATAATTAAAGTTGATTTTAAACTTTTAATCCTCAGGACTTGTTGCCAGGTATAGCATTATGAATTGCTTTCAGATTTTGAAAGAGACTGATTTTTATGATTATTTAAATAAATTTGTTTGAAAAAGCTGTAAATTATTTAGCTTGATGAATGATTTATGGTTGTTAGTTATTCTCTTTATAAAAAAAAATTGCACGACAATTGATTACACGTGACTACTATTCTGAAACACTGCTTGTGTAAACATTATAAAATTGTCAGTCTATTGTATGATCTGTAATTAATATTACAGGTGTTTACTATGAAGTGGGTCGATGAAGAAGGGGATCCTTGCACCATATCAACGCAGGTGGAGTTGGATGAAGCCATACGTCTATACGAGCTGAATCGTGACTCGGAGCTCACAATTCACGGTATTTACTTATTAATCAACATGTAGTTGGGATGGTGAAATGTAATTGCTTTTATTTTTATATGTAATATGTACGTATATCTGTTTTTTATCGCTGCAATACCAGCATTGATGTTGCCAAACACGATTTTTTTTTCGACTGTTTTGTGAAAGAAAAATTGAATTGGTAGGTGGGAAGAATATCACTGTGGCAAATTTTCCATAGATTTTTTGAACGACTGTGGAAGTCAGTAATAATTTATTTAGATTTAAATGCATTTAAATTCTATCAGTCGTCATACTACAATACTTTATCTGTTCTCTCTAACTCTATATCAGTGATTCTCATGTGAAATTTTACCATAGCCGCATAATTGACATCGGTGATCCTATGAAAATTTCTGGTGGCCGCATTAAATTTTGCTTTTGTTGTAATTAAAAATAATAAAGCTAAATTTTATTTCCTAAAATTAATAAGTTCATTTCTTAAATTTTTTTAGTACATATCTTATTTGAAAATAATGCAAATGGAAATTCCTTAATACCTTTTTCTTCCAATGCAAAACGCATCGCTGCTTCTAAGTTTAATCTGTCTGGCTTCGAAGTGCACTGCACTAAATGATCTTTCACAGTTAACTACATTTTAGGAAAAATCGACTATATTAAATTGACTCGATTCATGGTCAATGTATAACTTGGACCGAAAATTTTCAGCCGTGTTATTGTAAAAATGGTGTTTACTTACTCGGTAATGATTAATTTCCAATAAAGCATATTTAAAGTTGGCCCAACTAAATAAATTGAATATTGAAAACAATATTATTCTCATTTGTTCTATAAAATTTCCATTTATCATCATCTGAAAAGGGAATACAAAGAAAGAGATAAAAAATTGAATTCTTCAAACCTTTTATCAAGTTTCAGATTTAGAGATTGAAGACACTCTATTATTTTAAGTTTTAATTTTAACTTAGAAGTTGTGTTTGTAAGATATTCTAGGAAATCGCTAAAAGAAGATAAAATAGAAAAATTGTCAACGAATTTCATAATTTTACAAATTAAATTGTGAAATATTACTCTATATTACGTCGGTGGTCGCACATGAGAACCACTGCTCTATATAATACATGGTTTTGATCAGAGAAATGTAATATTAATAGAAGTGGCTTTAGGTGTTCTTTTGTTGTCAAGTGACATTCTGTCCACGGACAGATCTAAATAATTTTAGCATCAGTCGTATTTGACGCTTGGTGCTCGACGTATGTCCGATAAAAACTTCTCTGTTTGTTTATATTACTCGCAAGATGGGCAAGCATCGGTAAAAATTGCACAATACATTCAAAAACACACAATAAACAACATGGGATACATTTTTATAAGTAAACTGATCCGATTGTATTCCGTGCGATGTAGCGTATTTATAGAGACGTACCGCGTAAAATTGACAACAATTATTCATTCGTAAGGGCCCCTCTATTCTTATTACATCTCTCTGGTTTTGATAGTATTATTTTATTTGTTTTGTCGTGAACGATCATTTAAGTTTATGGTAAATGTTTATTTGAATTATTCAACCGAAAGTTATTGGTCTATTTTGGAAATTAGCAGTTTTTTGTCTTCATAGGTTGAGGAATATGAAACGAGATGTGAGACGTCCATAAAATTTGAAGTCTGAACGATTTATCATTCGGTTGTCTCTTGTAGGTGGAGAAACCGCCTCATTTCCATCGACGCCCTCCTCCTCTCATCCTCGCAGGACCCTCGTCAAAAATAGAGAAAAAAAATAAATGCGATGAAAAAACTTTCCGCATCTCACAATCTGATGATCGATTGCGCAATGAACTGCCATTTTGTTGTATGTCCCCCCCCCCGTACTCTTTCGTATGTAGGTTGTGTAACTAGGGAGGGTTAATTCAACGTTCAAAATGTGTGAGCGTTTTTATCGTCGCCCACAGATGTTTCACTTTGGCTTCTTCGTTCTTTATTTATTTTTTCGTCCCCATCCGATGTTAGAAGACATTCGCGTTTTGCAGGGTTGGCTAAAACTTTGAAGTTTTTTTCGTTTGTGTTTAAATGATTATTCAGTTGGTTAAATTTATTTTTGTTATATCCACAGATTTGTTCAGTTAATTTTTGTCTTAAAAACATATTGTGATTGAAATGGAAACAACTGAAATAACACAGGAAGTATTATATCTTTATAAAAGGGATTTAGTTGTGTTATGGTAAATTTTTGCGATGATTCAGAAAAAGGAAAAATTAAGTGGAATGAGGAAGTTTAGTGATTTTACTTATACGTATATACATAAAGTGACCATTTTTATCAAATTCAGATCCAAAACATTTTTCCCAAAAAAATATTTCTTCAATTACTAAAAAAGTTAACGAACATTAGAGAATCATGGACGCACATTTACATATAATAGTAAAATATCGATTTCAATGTTTATAAACAAGCCGATTCCTAGGGGGTCGTCGGCAAACGTTTAAAAGTTTCAACATTCAAATGTGTTTTATCATTGGACAACATTATTCATCAAAGAAATAAGTCGTTTGGCAGGTGCATTTGTTCCTGGTAAACAGATACAATTTTCGACTAATTTTCCAGTAATTTTGTAGGAGACATCATTTTCAATGAAGGCTTTGAATATTTAAATGCATTTATTAGATAAAAAAAGTTTACTAGTTTTATTTCACAATTTGCCAAGACAAACTTATTACGAATGGTCACCTTAGGTTCAGATTGCGTTAGTTCGGATTTTTATTATTGTTGAAAAAATAAATGAAAGAACTGATTCATAAAGATGTGTATGGAACTCTGTTCCACTGACTTGAAATATCTCGAGACTTCTTTTCTCGACTTTTACGATGTATCTCGTCTTGGAGTTTTTATATACATATACAGAACAAATATATGCAATGTTTTACATAGTGAAATACTCATTTTACGAGATCAGAATTAATTATTATAAATATATTATAAGAATTGATTTTTAAACGTTTTCAAAATATGTTAAAGGTGTGTTAATAGATTAAAAATGTATTCATACATTTTTACATCACAATATGTCTTGTATATTAAAGATATTACATACATCTATTCAAAAAAAGATTTTTGTTTGTCATATACAAACTGTCTGTTCAAGTAGACGAAAATTCGAGAAAACGAGTCTCGAGAAATAATAAGTCGGTGAAACGGAACGCATCGCTATGTATGAGAAAAGAGAGATAAATTTAAACAGAAATAAAAATAAGTAGAATGCTTTGTTTAATTTTATAGAGAAAGTGATACGTTAAGGCTTGTATAAATAATTCAAAGAAAATAAAAGAAAGGATTAGAATAAATTGAACATTGAAAGAAAAGGCAAATAACAAAATAATACTATTATTTTTGTTTTAATTTCAATTGTACTTATTTTCAAAACCATGCATATTTTTATGCTCTGGGAAATAGTGGTAGAAACAAGTTGGTAGTTGAAATATTCAATTTAAATAATAGGATGCGTATTATATACGTTATTAATATGATAGATAATTTTGTATGGTCTATTTTTGGAGGGCTAGCTCCATCCCTAGTCTTTTATTGTAGGCAATCGTGAAATTTAGCGGCAAGAATGATGCTAACATATGTGAAATTTATTACATTCCGCGTGTGATAAATCAAAGGAGCGCGGGGACGCACACTCTCGATCCCCGTCCCAATTTTCGCGAAATGAGAAGAGAAAGACGAAAAAATATACCGACGTGTGTATGTATTATATAATATGTATGTGTTGGCTTGAGAATAAAAGGGAAATAGTTCAGTTTTCGCGTTATGCCCGCTATAAATTCGAATCGCAGCCACAACGAAAATAGGAAAATTCATAGGGAAGAAATACGCTTCCGGTCGCTTTCGCTTCTTGTTTCTCTCGCGAAATGAGGTTATATTAAATACACATTATGTAAAGAAAATATCGTCGTAGCGCCAAAGCCTTACTTTGCCGTAATGAAAATCGCTTTTGAAAGCGTCAAAATACCCCCCTTTTCCCATCTCTATCATCGTTTTCCTTCCTCGCTTTTTTCCGGTTCTACTTCCGGTCGCCTGCGGTTGTTTAATTTCATCGTTTCGACTTTCGCTCTCTTTAGAATGTACATAGTACCTGGGTGGTGCGCAGTTTAAAATTCCCGCTCTCTTCTCACTCTCTCTCCCTCTCTTTAATCGTCTTCTTCCTCTTCCTTCATTTACATATCCTTACGATTTTCTTTTCGGGGAGTGGAAAGTAAAAACGATCGTGTTTTCCGATCGAAAGCCCTGTGGTTGGTTCTATTATGTTTTACAATGTTGATTTTTTAAAAAATGTGTGTACGTATATACATATGTACATATGCTCTTTTATATTATTTTATATATTTCATTTTTACCATTAGGTGTAATGAGAGGTTGCCCCAAAAATATGGTCAAATTTGTACATAAATTCTAAATACATTTAAAAATGTATGTAGGTATATTTTACAATCAATAAATTTGGATTTGCGACGAATTTGCGAAATTTTCTCTGCACTCTCTCGACTCTCAAGCAATGGACTCTATCACCAAGGCTCCATATAATATAATTATTTGAACACCATTAATCATATTGAATGTATTGGTTTGTAAAATGCTTATTGTTACGTAGTAACCTTTTTCCAAAATTTTGATTTTTTCTTTCATAACCAGCAGCATGGACTAGTGGTTAACATATCTTGCTATGGTCAGTGTGGTTATGAGTTCGAGTCACACTGCTTGCTGCTGGCCAGACCTTGGTTTGTAACCAGGTCGGCCGTTTCTAATCAGAGTTTGCCAATTTTTACATACCTCCTTTACGTTTCACTTACGATTACAATTCAGGAAAAAGTTTGTCTCTTATCCGATCGTTTTCATACTTTGCCATATTGCTCATTTTGGTCATCAATATAAGTAAATGGAGCCTCCCCCATTACGATAGAGAAAAAATATCGTATAAGAAGCATTTCAGGACCGAAGATTTTTAATCTCGGTGACAGTTGGTAGTCATTAATTTTATACATAGATGGCGGTAGTAAAAAAAAATATTGGTGTTTTTATTTAAAATAATAATTTTTTCTGATTTTCATTGAAACGATTACCAATTTACCAATTTCTCTCGCGAAATCTTGAGTTTTTGTTATATCTCAGGATTCACCGGGTTCCTCTCCATAGATGTCTCTGTGGATGTTTATCGTATACATTCGTATTTTTGTATAAAAATGTTGATTAAACGTATTGTATGTCTGACCATAGATGTCATTTATGGTTTCGAATTATGTAATGCTTATGTATTAAAAATCGGTCTCCGTGACGAGCTAGAATGTTAAATTACAGAAAACACAAATATCGGAAGGCAAAGATCGAAAATCCAAAGATCTTAAGTCGAAAGATCAAAAAAAAGGGTGCATGGTAAACGGTACATACTCACGTACATACTTACTTACAACAGGAAAAAGAGGAACAGGCTTTTCCTCCCGTATTAATGTGCGCGCGCAGAATACGGGAGGAAAAGCCTGTTCCTCTTGTTCCTGTTGTATCCTGCTCGCGCAAATTAAGTGAGTATGTACCGTTTACCATGAACCCTTTTTTTTTGATCTGTCGACTTAAAATCTTTAGATTTTCGATCTTTGCCTTCCGATATTTGTGTTTTCTGTAATTTAACATTCTGGCTCGTCACGTAGACCCATTAAAAATATATATAATTTCTTGATGTCTATGGTACACTCGTCGCATTGGAGCGATCTGTAATGACGAAGTGTACATTGATTGATCGATTAAAAAAATAAATATTGAGCTTTAAACCACACCTTTTTTATTTGAACGTTATACAGGCTATTTTATTATTATTTTACGCAAGGCTTTTAGCTTTAGCGATTGACGTTTCCTATGTAATAAAATAATACCAGTGTCAATACGCGCGTTCGATTCCTATCATTGCAGTGGGTCGTTTCGCCTAGCCCAAATCCTGAAGCGTATAAAATTAATGATTTTATAAATAAACCTACCTGTGCACAATATGATATAGATATGGAAGCACTCTATAGCCAGGATTTGGGTTTCATAACCGACCTTTATTAATGATGTAATCCCCTAGCATTAACTGTGCACGGCGAGGTCGAGGGGGTGGCCGCTCGGTGCGGTGCAAAACCACCGGAAATGCTATCTCCGAGTGAGAAAAGTACACTCCGGTCCAGAAGCGTCGACGTCGTTAAATTTTAATTGTGTAGCCTCGTTTTAAATATGAATGCGGCGGCGGCGGCGGCGACGCGTTCGCCGATTCAGATCGTTGCAAAATAATTCATGGATTTCTCGCGAATCAAATCGCCACACCTACCGCACTATGCAAGTTTCTATACAATACGTAGGCTTTGAATTATCAGCCGTTTTCAAATATTCTGCGCCGCTTTTCGCCAGATTTTGACACTATTTATGTTTTGTCTTTTGTGTGTGTGTACAATCGGAATATGATTCCACTTGCATTTATGTAACCAGCGGCGTGGACTATTATAGGTTAGCATATTATGTTATCGAGCAGAGTGGTCACGGGTTCGAGTCCCACTAGAGTCCCGTTGCTGGCCAGACCTTAGTTTGTGACTCCAGATCAATCGTTTCTTATTAGAGTTTGCCAATTTTTCTGATTTTCATTGAAACGATTCCTGTAAAATTGGCATCTCCTTCCCCATCTTCTCTATATTCAGCGTCTTGAGGTTCGCCAATTTGACTATAAAAATGCCGCAAAAATGTCTCCATAGATATCGCTGTGGATGTGTGTATGAATTCGCATCGTACAAAATGCTTATGTACATACATATATTGATTGACTGTATTGTGTCTGTATTAGTGCACTCGTCGCTTTGGAGCGGTCATCAAATCAGCGAGTGTTCATGTTCTATGAAATGAATAAATCCGGGCTAAATGTTTTAATCGGTTAAATTCTTAAAGTGAAATTGTCCGAGCCAATCTTGTACATTAATATAAACGTATCATCATAATCTTCATTTAACATCTACAACTGGATGAAGGCCTCTCCAACTCGCATAGAGCCGGACCACACCGGGTGACTTTGTTGCGCGACCGGATCAAATGTATGCAGTCGTATGGTGATTGCCTGGTCATGGTGATTTTCTTGCTTTAGTGACACAAACTCTCTATATGTATAGCGTTGTATTAAGTGGTGCCACACCCGCTGATTAGTTGCCGGTGACTAGTTATTTGTCGCTTTTAGTGACTACTTTTCATCTACCCATCTCTTTGTTTTGTTATCTAATGTAATGCTATCAGGCATGCAAAAGCCATTATACCTCAATTTAGTCTTATCCGTGTTAATTTTTAATCATACTTTCCCCGTACAGCTGGGGCAGTCTTTTAGCACGAGCTATTTAGACTATAATATCAATCTATTATGTATGAACGATTTTAATTTCATCGATCGATTTGGACATGAATAACTTTTATTGTGTTCTTTTTACGATGCAAATATTAACTTATGGTAATTAATAAAATGCGTCAGTTATTTTTTTCATTTTTGCAGATATGAAGACTTTTGTTATTGTATTTCAGTGTTCGGTAGTTTCTTGCGATATTACACTATTGGCAAAATTTTCAACCCGCTTCTTTTATGTTGTCCGTTTACAGTCGAAATTTTGCAACTTTGATACGCGGTGTACCGCTAAAACGCGGACTGATAAGGTTTTATTGGCACTTATTATAACTTATTACTGGATAACGAGTTTGTGTCTTTTAAATTTTCCATTAACTTGGACACTTTTCCGGCACATTTGAAGCCGTTACTCAAGATTCAAAAGTGACGATTAGATTTGTATCCATTTGATTTTTTAAAAATATTTTAATTAATATTTTACTTCAAAGGGTCGCGCAAAATTCTATAATAAGAGTATTTTTAAAACAAAATTACTATTAGGATTTCTAGAATACGAGATTAAAATAATCCTGCCCTTTGATGTTACGAATTTTGAGAATATAGTCGTCTGTTGGCAAGGGCTTTTATTATTTTTTATACCGACACTAAGATTTTTTTATTGAAACCCATTTAGAATATGTGCGCACATCTGAGCATTTTTCGATAGAAGTTTTATTTTTTATTCGCATATAGTACATACATTTTTCATTTTATTCGAAAGGTCAACAGTCTGGGGACGCGGATATATAATATATGGGTCGCTTTTTTTCAACACCCCAACCCTGTTTCATATACTTTTATGCACATACATATGTACATACAACATCATATGAGCACGAGTGCGGGCCACGTAAAAGTGACCGTTACCGTATGACGTTCGTCTTTGGTACCCAATCTTTTTTTTTATAGTCCAACATACGTTTTTACAGTCGGGAAAACAATCCTGTATGGAAATTTTGCAATTTTGCTGTTTTTTTCGTACATTTCCACGTACTTTGCCTAATCGGGGTTGAGCTTTGTTGAACTACTTCCTACGATGCTGTAAGTCTTGTACACTTCTGTTATAATTATTTGGTATAAAACGTACTTTCTTTATGTACATACAGTCCCTTACCAGAATATTACGCCACCCCTCTCGAGATGCGTTTGGGTAAATTTGTCACGGTCGTAAATAACTCATTATGGGAACTTTTGGCCTCATTTTTTTTGTGATCTTATCCTTAAATGCAACTCTATTCACTAGCAAAAAATATCGGTGGATTATCCCTCAAAAGGTCTTCAAAAACAAAAGAAAGATGTTTGAAATCGGTTTGCGTCTGAATTTTGTTCAATATTGACGTGCGTTTCCGTTAAAATCATTCATTATTTTGTGAAAAGCACTGTGTTTTTTTCTCTTTTACTGCAACTTTATCATATTTCTAAGTTGGTATATAATATCTCGAAATTTTACTTTGTTTTAAGATTTAAATTGCGTGTAAAACTTTTATTGGATTTTTTTAGATGGGTAGAAAATCAGATCTTTCTAAAGAAAAAATTGCAAGCATTACATCATTATTAAATACAGGAAAGTTTTCTAAAAACAAAATCGCGACAATGGAGGGTGTTAGTAGGGCGTCTATTAGAAAAATAAAACAAAATCTGGAGACTGATTGCGACCTCACACTCAGTCGGCGAGCTAATAGTGGTACTAAAAAAAAATTTGGCCCTCGTGTGGATCGAAAAATCGCCAGGCTTGTTTCCAAGAATCGATTTAATACAAAAAAAAATATTGAACAACAATTAAAGGACGAAAACGTGAAATATCTACGTCAACAGTACGACGTCGTTTGGGATAATCTTTTGACCTTTTGAGGGATAATCCACCGATATTTTTTGCTAGTGAATAGAGTTGCATTTAAGGATAAGATCACAAAAAAATGAGGCCAAAAGTTCCCATAATGAGTTATTTACGACGTGACAAATTTACCCAAACGCATCTCGAGAGGGGTGGCGTAATATTCTGGTCAGGGACTGTATATTACACAAATTCATCCTTAATGATTTTTTTGTTTGGTGGTTGTTTCCGGTATAAAACTTTAAGCTCAAATAATTTTCCTGAAAATTTAAGTGCTTAATTATTTGTTAATATGACAACGAAATCAAAGATTTTTCTTCGATTTACGACATGTTCCAAAGATTTATATAATTGTTGAATAACATTTTCATAGTATTTGCAGTAAAAGTCAGCAGTATATCTCGGTGGTTACGTCAATGCTAACCACTGAGAGGTTCCCGGGTTCGTTCAAGACCTGGGTTGATCTCGATTGAAAATAATTTATTCGGAAGTATTTCTGTAGTACTGCTTGACTTGGATATTTGTCGGATCATTTTCTATCAGAGTTGGCCAATTTATCTGATTTCATTGTTGAAACGGTTTCTCGTCAAATTGGCGAAACCGTTTTTCCCATTATGTCATCACTATTTGAATATGATTTAAAATTTCTAAGCTATTATTTAAAATTTTGTTCTTAAATTCATATCCACCATTTGATTGTCTTTTTCTCTCCCCATAAATAAGTGGAAAAGCATTTTTAATTTGTAATTAATCTAACGACTGGTCGACTTAGTAATTGGTGACGCTTTCAATTGACACGTTATCTTCCGCTTTTTTTTTCATTAGATGGCAATTAAATTCATTGAATTTTCTTTTTTTTATTTTCTTGATTCACCAAAAGGTAACGGAAATCTACTGGACATACTTAAAATGCTAGATTACAACATAAGATCAAAAGATATTTAAATACATACATATGTAGCATATTTGTTTTTGGTATAACGGTAAAAGACACCTGGGTGAGAAGTATGACGAATATCGCAAATATTGTGTAGTAAAGCTATGGATATGGCAATGAGTGGGATTAGAATATTGGAAACTACTCAAATGGTTTCTGAGAGAATTCAGAATCGACATAGACATCGTTGTCTACAAGTGCATTGTATTTTTAGCTAAATGTGAGTAGTTGTATGAACAAATATACATAGATCGGAATACATACTTACATACCAGATATGGTTGTTGGAGAAGTCTTTGTGCTGTAGAATTGATGCATGATAGGATATATGTGTGTATAATATTTTAAAATAATTTACCAAGACGATTCAAAAGTTCATTCATATAAATCGATTCACTGAATATATGCATGTATAATAAGGCATGGGTGACGCCTAGCACTAGCACAAAATTAAACTGCATATACACACATGTACAGACATAAAGCGTTAATATTCGACAGTCGTAGGACGTCAGACGTCGCGTCGGAAAATTAGTGGTAATCAAAATAACAACGCGTCTTTTTGATTAGTCGACTGGTGCAAACGTACCCACGCGGTCGCCATCTCGGTCGTATCCTCGCACTGTTTCGGCCAAATAAGAAAGAAAAAGGAAAAAGCGCAAAAAAAAGCAATAACAAAATAAAGAATCGCGTCCGTATAAGTGCGTATTGCGTATTTGGCTGGCTCTCCGCTCGGTACTACTCGTTCGTCCCACGCTATCGATTAAAGTCGCCCGTGTACGTTTTGCCCGTGCGAAAAGTGTGCTAAATTGTGTATCGATATGTGGTCATCCGCATCCACGTCTGCCGTGGATGCTGTGTTCACCTGTCGCGGTGATATCGATTTCGATGCGTGTGATTCATGAAGTGCAGTGATGATGTTTTTGTTTGTACATACGTACATAAATGCCGTACTTTTGTTCAGACTTTTGAATAGTCATCGACGGTAGAGAGAAATCTGGTGTTTTATCATCGTATTGTATTTAGTTTTGAGGTCTCGTTGGTTAGTGACCTCTGATTCATTCATATCGGCGATTTTCAATATTTCTACACGTTTGCGTAAGCGCACCTACGAACGATGTGAATTCTGATATCTCTTTCAAATAATCAAACTCAATAATGAGTTTTTTCGTTGTACGTAATAATAATACGATTCTTTGTCGCTTTATACCAGAGGCTCTCAATCGGCAGTCGATGAACCTCTGGGCGTTCTGTGGGTAGATTTTGAAAGGTTCGTGAACTCGGATGGGAAAAATATTTTTTTTTTTTTATTATCTTCACATTAAAATTTTATTATTATTATTATATTATTTTATTTCTGCGTAAAAAAATAATAGCACTTTTATAGTGATTATTAAGAATCACTTTCTAGCATTATTTTTATCAATTAGTAGTTCTTGAAATACGGTTTCAGAATCTATACATGTATATAAAAATCAATGTTTGTCTGTCTGTCTGTTACGTATGCGTTCCTATACCATTCAACTTATTGCGATGAAACTTACATGAGTTATTGCGATGGTTTCTGTAAAAAAAATCGCCCAAAAACGGGAACGGGAATGGGAAAATAGGAATAAGTGGCATTGCAACGCAATAATTTCAAATGTGTTCGCGTCACCACCTGCGTTGTTAGGGTAAAATAAGCAGACAATTGAATAATTTCAAATGTGTTCGCCGCCTGCGTTTTTCCTAAATATCATTATAATTATCATTATCAGTATCGTTTAATTTGATTATTAAGTATTAATTTGAAACTGAAACATTCACTTATCGAAACACATCAAGAGACGGGAACGGGAACGAGAATTGAATATGTTATTGTGGCATTGCAACGCATGCCGGGTTCAGCTAGTACAATATAAAAAGTCGTTTTAAGGTCTAATTAATAAATCTAATACATGTACATATGTACAAGCATAAATTTATTAGATTTTATCGTAGTATATTGCTTTAATCTTATGGTATGCGTATTTTAAAAGGTTTTTAAATCGGACTTGGGCTTTTTCAATCGCATTTTTGAATACGATAAGCGTTAAGTCACACCCTATACAATCAGAATATTATCTATGCATAGTAAATTTTATAATTAAACAAGACGAAAGTGTACGTTCATGAAATTTTTGTCGCAATGTTTAATCGTGTTAGCACATTCGAGCGCACTACGTACAATGTTTGTTCGTTTTGTATTTACAGAGAGATACACGTATGCGTGTACAAAGGGAAAATGCCTTTTTTTGAAAAAAATGTACAACTCACATGTTGTTTGAAATTATGAATCGAAGTGGTGTGCGTTTGTTATGATTTGACCTTATCGAAATTAGCTCATCGTTTTAAATACGCGCGTGATTTCATTGCTCATTATATGTATGTATGTATGTATGTGCTTGTTTTTGAATATCCTTATATAGCGTATGTTATTTTCTTCGGGTGCTTCCATCAATCATGGGGAGGTCTCCTGCTCCAAAAATAGGGCCAAGGTGATTTGACGTCTCGGAGGTTTTCGTCTCATCGATTCGCACTAAGGTTGCTCTCGTATCTCGTCTCGCCTTTTTTTCTCTTCCTTTCTTCCTCGCTCGTTCCCGAATTTCCCTTGGAATATTATATTGTTCCTTATACGGCGTTTGTTTGTATGGGTCGGTATTGAACAAATGCCTATCAATCATCTTGTCGGTGTATCGGTTTGCTCTAGGTCACGTCTCTGCATAAATGCGATTTTGGCGCTTTTGATATTGGAAAAAAATTATTTCGTATATGCCTACATGATATTTATGTTGATGTTTCATCGAAGTCGGGCGAATCCGTCTGCAAATAAAATTTGCAACAATTTTCAAATTAATTTATGTTGTTTCATTGGCGTTATGCAATCTGTGGTTTTTGAGGTTAAAATGTTGAACATTGTACATAGTTTGAAATTATTGAATTCATAATTTAAATCGTTCAATGATTCAATGACGTTTTTTAATTATTTTTATAATACAGTATAATTGATTGAAAACACCGGCATTGCTTATTCATGCAATTTTATTTGTATTGTATGCGCAATAATTTGTATTTATATTTTTTCATTAATTTTTATAACATATCGTTCATTGTTAACTAACACCCACTGAATATTGTAATTATTATAATAAAAGACTATTTATCAAATTTATTCATTCGATGAAACGCTTAGTAGTTTCTTTTCACGTACTTGTATTTATTTTTTTATTTCACAGTACATACACAAAAGCAAAAAGTACTATCTGTTTGTATATGCATATAATGTACAATACATTCAAGCTTTATTAACGTATTATGATTCATTATATTAGTCTGCCTTTTATTATTATACTTTCCTTTAATTTATCGAGATATTAAATAAAAATTCCTACCATTTCTTAGCCACAAACAGCCTCCGTTCAATTCTTCCTAAGTACAATTATGTAGATTATGCTCCATTTTCGTATTTAAGTTCGCCGGCTTTAAGCGAATCGTTTTCCACATACATATTCAGAAATACTGCATAAACGATACGTTTTGCATACATATGTATGTATGTATATCGTATAGCAAATGGAACGATAGCGATAAAGCGGAAAGTTTATACATACAATCCCCTGGAAGTTATCCCACTATTCCAGGGACAGGAATATCGGCAAAACTGGGATAAACACTTCCAAAGAACAATTCAAAAAGCGGCGTATGTAATTTTTCGATCACACAAAGTGTATGTTCATATGTACAGACGTATGCATTCGTGGAGTGGAAAATGAGAAGGGCCAATTTAAAATTGCACGTCGTAATGAGGAAATGTCATATCGTATTTATTATCGTACGGTGTCCCCATTTCGGGCCTCGAATAATCGGCCTGTGTGTCATTTTCGATCGCATTTTCAATCATTCAAATCAGTGTAACAATGTATTATTGTATGAAAAGTACGCGAATTACGCGATTCGGGCGTGTACTGCGTAGCGATCTAATGAAAATTGATTGGAAGCGTAACGTCAAAACGAATCAATGGAGCACGCGGTTCGCAGTTTCTCAGATCGTTTGTCTGAATTAATCACGCGAGGGCAAAATCAATTTGCGATTTCCGCGTTCTGCAGTATGTTTATAATATGTACAGTATGTTGGAGGAATTCTAACAAAATTATCTGTCTTAATTAGAATCGGTTCATATGGATAATTTATCTGAACGAAAACAGCCGTGTTCATTGTAGTCAAATATTTGTTCAGCCGTTTTGTAATTGAGCTTTGAATAAGTTGAAATTTTATTTTTGGCAATTTCTGAAATGTACTGACGGCCAAATTGTATAAGGCAGCAAAGCCTATACTCTATAGACCCAATGGGTTTGACTTATACATACCTTCTTCTTCTAATGCCGAATCCGTATTCGGACGTAGGCGACTACCATGGGCAGACATCGTTTATGGCCCGTGCGAATTCTTCCCTATCATGGGCAAGCCGAAATAACTTTTAGAGACCGAGTCCCATCCATGACCTGATGTTCCGGAGCCAAGAGAGCTTCTTTCTCCCAAGCCACCGTTTGCCTTCTATTTTCCCTTCTATGATTGTTTGTAGAAGGCGATATTTGGGGCCGCGAATAATGTGGCCAAAGTATTCCATCTTACGGCGCTTCACCGTGTCAAGAAGCCATCTCTTTTTATGAAGAAGCTGGAGGACTGTTTCGTTTCTTACATACTCCTTCCACGAGATCTTTAGCATCCTCCGGTAACACCACATTTTAAAGGACTCTACCCTGTTCATAGATGCCACTAACAGCGTCCACGTTTCGCATCCGTACAGCAAAACCGACCAAATATAGGAGTGCAGGACTCTTAAGCGCAATTTCATAGACAACCTTCGACAGCACAAAACATGTTTCATGCTGCCGAAGGCATTCCTTGCTATTTCGATCCTTCTTCTTATCTCCATTTCGGAACTGACGTCCGTATTGATCATTGCTCCTAGGTATTTGTATTGTTCGTATATTTATGTATGTATATATATGTATGTATATACAAAATAAATAACGAAATAAAAGAAAATACAAAGAGATAAAAAAATAGAAGAGTAAAATGATAATGTATATGGTAAGAACACATTCAAAAATGTGGCACGGGATGCGTATGTAGACTCCAGCGGTGAGAGGCGTGTCTCCATGTCATTATTAATTTGTACGAACTTATTATTTCAACAAGTTTCTCCTACATTTCTTCAAATATGGGAATCAGCGTTATCGATCACTGTCAAATCTATGTCGTACCAAATTATTGGTCTGGGTGCCATAGCATACATAGAGTAGGCGCACTAACGTTTTTATTTATCATGTGCATAGTTATAAAAAAAATCGTGCCCGTACCTCTCAATGTGCCTACGTTTTTAACTTTACTAGCTTTAACTCTTCAGTACTTGCATTGATCGGTTCATAATAAGAAGGGCTATGCGAGAAACAGCACTCGGATATTTCCCCACCAATCCGACCATCACTGATTTTAAAAATGTAAAACTTCAACAGTATTGTGTACTACAAAGTGGCGCATACACACATACATACATTAAATATACTAATAAAATGCACGAATTTGTCAAATATCGGTCATCTCCTCATTTTGACATGAGAAAGATCCTTCGATACTTCGGGTAGATATTTCTTAATCAACAGCTACCGTCGATTCGACTTAAACGAACTGATCAAGTAGAATTGCTATTTCTGTTAAATTGGTCAGTTGAAATTGAAGGGGACGTCTCTCTTGTTGTAAAAATCACTCACTAACTAATCTGTCCGACTGCGCTGTTTAGAATTTCAAGACAAATTACTTGCAGTGAATTAGCTTTACAAAGCATATAATTCGGCACTTGTAGTCGAGCACAATAGTTAAGAGTTTTAGATGTTGTAAGTTTGCATTCATAAGCGTTCGTTAGAACAATGCTCTCACTCTTGTTCACCGGTGTAAATGCACCACATTGCAGCCGCGTGTTAAACGTGCAAACATACATATGCGATGCGTTTGCTTTCTCGGCTTGTTTGCTCTTACTTGTTAACGATTCGACGATAATTCAACACTGACCCTAAACTAGGCCGCTCTAATTGTTTGCCTGAACCGATTCTATGGAATAGTGATATAAAATATTAACCAAGTGGATAAAATATCCACATACTGTTGCTGCGAAAGTTCAACCAATGACTTCGGTCGAGTTCCATAGCCCTTTCTTTCTTCTCGAGTGGGCTTTCGACCTCTACCAATTGACCTTCGTTAGGACTCTGAGGGTTTAATGTTGTCGCTGTTTGACTTTCTCGCGACAAAATTAACGGGTGAGCCGTCAGAATTGGATCGATCCCGTCGCTTTTCGCTCTCTCTCTCTTTCTCTCTCGGTCGTTAGATAAATCATATTCAATCATGAATGTGGAAATTGTGCTTTTATATTATTATTTTTATTTTTTTGGGAGCAAATTAATCTGAGTTATTTATTTCATCGCCGGGCGACATCGGCGTACATTTTGATTGATCGACAGTATTTATAAAAAAAACCCAGTAAAATGTCGACGAGGAATAATTTCAGCGTATTTTTCACGGTGGCGTAACAGAAATGTCGTAATCGCAATTAGTGCGTTTTTATTGTTTTGGCTTTTATAGTTGCGATTAATAGCTGTCGATCGGTTTTATTTATGTGTTCGTTTGCTAAAGGTTATTCACCTTAATTTGAACTTAGTTTTGCAAAAAAGATCCAATAGATAGATAGCTATTATTTTATCGACCGCAACTTTATGAACTTTGTTAAAGTAAATAATATATATTTTTGTTAAATATATGTATATATAAATTTGCTTTTACAATTAGAAAAATATGTTAAATTAATTGTATTTCAAAGCTTTTAATATTTTTAGTAAATAAATATAAATAGGGTTTTCCGAACTAGGAGTAAAAGACGTAGTGAGTAGTGGTAGAGGTAGCTTATTGTTGTTGATCCATCGATCGGCCAGCTCCGAATGAAGTACCTAATAAATCCGCGGAATGTTTTTACACGGCTTATACTCTCAGCACAGAGAGATCATTGGTCGATGGTCTGCAAGACCTTATTGGTTTTTGTACATATACATACATATATGTACATATAATAGCTCGCTATTGCGCCGAAGTATTTTTGGAACGAACGTGCGATCAGGTGATTGGTCTGATAAACTAGTGGTCGACGAGCACCAACCACCTAATTTCCACGTTACAATATTATCCAATTATAGATGTAGCCAATATATACATATGTACATAGTATTTTTACTGGCCTATTTTAGCTTTTTTATTTCACTACAGTGTTTAAAATAATACGTTTAGCTATGAAAGTACATATATCGTAGTTTATTGCACATTTTAATGCATTCAATTATGTTTTACATACATATGTATGTAAGTACATATATTGTGAAAATTCATAAAGTTTTCTCAAGTATTTGTATGTATGTATATAAGAAATATTTTTATAAATTTTATGATTTTTTTTATGTCTAAGAGAGATATTTTAATATTTCTCAGTGAAATTTTAATTATTTTCTTCGTATTAATCAAAGGTTCGAAACTGTAGAAAATTGCTTTTTCGCTTTGGTATTTTTCCTTTGTATTCAGTGTCGCATTGGTGCAGTCATGCATTCTTTTCTATTGGGAATGTAATGCAGACATCTTGAACTTTCAATGCTGGACCAGAATTTACAATGAAGTTTCCATACCCAATACTAACGTATCTACTATACGCCACAACGCTCACATTATTGAAAATCTTGGAACGTTTCTACTGCCAAGTCCTCGGAGATGTAATTATTTTTCCCCCGCCGGTCGTTCATCGTATTTCTGTTTGACGATGTTCGATTCAATATTTGCATCTGAAATTCGAGGTTTGATTCTGGTTTTGCCCCGGGCAAGCACTTGGATAGTATATTAGGTGCTCAGGTTTGTTAGACAGTGGGTTTCGTCAACGGTCTAACGACCTATTTGCTCGGTTAACCCGTCTTATTATCCTCGCTAACGTACGATGGGATTATGTGCTTCTGTGTATTTAATGGAAATTATGGCTCACTATTGTTGAACACACAGGTGAGAAAGCACATCCGCACGTGAGTCGGTTTTAATACTACATATAATATACAATTGCGCGTGTGTTGTTAAATTCGTATTTTCACCGGTCAATGTGTAGGTACATATATGTATACTGGTCGGTCGTAATTAGAGATGTTTAATTTTGTATAATTCTCTTTATATTGTTATTATTGGGTCTACCTCACGGGCCGGAATGTTAAATGCCGGAAAACGCAAATATCGGAAGGCAAAGATCAAAAATCGAAAGATCTCAAGTCGAAAGATAAAAAAAGGGTGTATGGTAAACGGTACATACTCACTTAATTTGCGCGAGCAGGATACAACAGGAACAAGAGGAACAGGCTTTTCCTCCCGTATTAATTTGCGCGCGCGGAATATTAAATATTAAAGTTATATTATAGTTTTTATTTCATAGTACATCAACCTTTACAGATCGCTCCAAACGACGAGTGCATTTAAACAGAAACAATACAATCAATATACATAAGCATTTTTATACAAGACGAATTCATACAAATATTCACAGTGACATATATGAAGACATTTTTGCAGCATTTTATAATCAAATTGGCGAACTTCAAGACGCTAAAATATTGAGATTAGCGAGAGAGATAGGAAAGGAAAATGCCAATTTTACAGGAACCGTTTCAATGAAAATCAGAAAAATTAGCAAACTCCGATAACAAATGGTCGACCTGGAGTCACAAACCAAGGTCTGGCCAGTTGCGGGAGATCTGCTTGAAAACATAATGTGATAACCACTAGTCCACGTCGCTCGTTTAACTTTTGATGTGATAACCACTAGTCCACGTCGCTCGTTTAACTTTTGAAGTTGGGTTTTGTTCTGTGATGTTTTTAAACACGATTCTCTAAATGTGATCATTTAGCATTTTCTCTTCATTTATTTTTAGGTTGTTTCAGTAATATTATAAAGAATAAAAAATTTGATCTAAAATTTTAATTTAATTTAATTTTTCTTGGTGCTATTTTGCTGCTCGATTGCATTTTAACTTACAAAGTATTCATTGAAGCATACATAGTCTCTTTATTACTACTTTCTCTGTGACTATTATTAGTCACTATACATACATATGTATGTCAATTCTCGTTTGTACTTAGTTAACCGGAAACTGTGCACATTGACCGTAACAAACCGTTTCCATTGATCGAATATCCTCTTTCAATATCCGTTCAAAAGAGAATCTCTTCACCCATTACCGGACTGTGTATATATATATATATATATATCACGTCTGTGTCTTTGGATGGAAGATATACAAAAAAAAAATAAGAGACTCTAGCGACTTTTCTTCGTCATTGAGAGGAAAAATTTCCAGAGAAAAGAGATCCACAACACGGTAATTACATTTTCATCGCGCGCCACTTCCGCTACGTACAAAAGGCGGAGCACGAGATAATCCCAACATTTTATCTTTTTAAAATATTCGACGAATTTTTTACTGTCGATGCATACCTTGGAAGTGTGGTGTGTGCAGCGAAAGGCAAAGTTAAATTTTCGAAACGAGGTCTCTACCTCCCCATCGCAACGCTTCCCAGTGAAAGGAAAATACGGCATTCTTAGCCGACCTCCATCACGACAGCCTCATTGTAGCTCAGATGGGGGTTGGGTTAGTAGGGAGAGATCTCTTGAAAGGCTTTTCTGTGTGGAAATCTTCAACCCTTCGGTGAAAGTCTCCCGACAATGAGGAGAAAACTTTCACCACGCCGGAACGTAAAAACGTCCGCTAAAGCCCGGTTCGTTTTCTCTCTTCTCTGCTACCGCTAATGGTCGGCCATTGTTGATGGAGATATTAATTATGATAATTAGGAAGCGGTTCCGGTTCTCTCGAGTGTCGTCGTCAATTTTTTAACCGCGGAAAATTCGCCGTATTGTGAATTTTCAGAGAAGAAGTAGGCGGAGTGTTTTCGATGCGAGTTAATCCTTGTACGCCTTGGATACAAATTCGAGGTTGATAATGTTTAATATTTTGTCATTTTCGTTCACGGTTTGATAAATTCATCGGGCTAGAACAACCGGCTATAAATCGCAAACGCCCCAACGGAAAACTCCCGGCACCGAATAGGTTAAACAGGGATTATGCGAAAACTTCTATTTCTCTATACTTTTTACGCTTTGCGCGGAAAGTTGTAAAATTTATAGGTATGCATACCGGCATACACATAGATACAACACTCGCAAATTGTGTTTTATAACCAATTTTAATACGACCCGGATATTTTCTCACCTACCTGCTTGTGTATTTTACACGTGAACGTAAATTCGATCACGGATTTGTATACTTGTGAATAGTGCTATACAGAACAGGAATTATTTACTTCTTTTTAGAGTCGGAAAGAATCTATGGCCTGGAAACTACTCACTGAAAGTATCCACCACTACCTGTCCTCGATAATACTTATAAATTATATTATCAACACGCGTGTTGCTTAATTAGAAATCAGTGGCGTGCCGTGGAAATCTCCCTGTTATTATTGCACAGCTTCACTAACGTGTGAACGAGCGGGATAAACGGGGACTCTGTATGACGTCACTACCCACGCACATGTAAGCAAGGCTCTGCGATACAACCGGAGAGATTTCCACGGTACGCCACTGTTTGAAATTTTCGTTTTTTTGTGAGTAAAAAAACAAGGTTTTTTCTGTGCTTATATTAGTAGACCACATGACAGCATTTATATTTATTTTGTATTTATATTTTTTATTTTATTTTATGAACCACCCTCTTGATGAAAATGCACTTGATGTATTAATCATGCTATTGACGAATAGTTAGTGAATGAAAACTCATTCTTAAACAGTTTCTGTATAAACATTCTTTTGTTGAATTGCTTGATGAACACTTAATTTATAGTTTCTGATGATGAAAAGTCCTACCTATAGAATATTGGTGTCATAGAATGGAATATTTATACACATTTTTTCCAAACAAATTAAGCATTTCATGGAATCCTTGAAACTTTAAACACATTGTTTTGATTTCGGTACTCATAAATATGGGTGATATCAGTCCCATATATGTATGAGAATCGTGGTGGGGCGTGCAAAACTGGTACATATACCTGTCTCACTGGTTGAGGTCCTATGACCTAGAGTTTTACAGCGAAACGTTAGTCGAAAAGACAACGGGTGATACATTTTCCTGTTTATTTTATTTTTCTGTACCAAATTCCGGTACGGACTCGAGATG